>NC_142604.1:9028636-9328636 GCF_041222555.1 Hakea prostrata | reverse complement strand
ATTCTTTTACTCTGACGGCCTTATTGGATTGCCAAAGTGGGGATTGATATCAGCCAATGTGAGATTATATATAGCTCAAGCAAATCGACCCAAATCTTCTCTGTTAAACGTCCACCGACGAAAGGCACTTACCTTGAAGATCTTCCACCACTGAGTCACTGACTCTGCGTTGGAGGGTCTGGTTTGTTAGAAAGGATCTGTTTTTGAGAAAAAAATTTATTGATTGTTGATATGAATTGTTAGGTGTAGATAAGTGAATTGGTACCCTTTTAAAAAATTTTAAAAAAATTAAAAAAAAAAAAGTTTACATTTTCTCTCCATACATTACCGATCCACATCCCCTCAAAGTAATCATCTCACAAAATAAAACAATTATCTCTTGTAAGATCCTAGTACCACTATAATTAAATAGCCCATGGAGTATTCCACTTGAAGCATCCCTCCCCTAGCTATAACCTTGAGTTAAGTCTAGATCCCTCCCTACTTGTTTCTGCTTTTCGATAAAATTTAGAGTAATGGCAAAGGTGAAGTTCATCTTTGTTGCTGTGCTTCTTGTAATTGTTTTCTCTAATGTAATCAACTTTGTTGAGGGGAGGCATTTAAAGATTGGAAAGACAAAAGGGTTGAATTAGAAAACTGCACGTCCCTCAGAGAAGGGTGAAACTGCATTGAGAAACGTTAGTGAGAACACTAGCACCTTGAGTGGTTCCTATGCAAGTAGATCAATAGGTTACGTATCAGAGGTCTCTGCTCATGTCAAAGACACTGAAGCAGCAAACTCCGCAGTTCCAATGGAAGATTCACCACCTCCACCAAGTCATGAAGAGGCCTTCCGACCAACAGCCCCTAGACATAGTCCAGGGATCGGCCATTCCTTTCACAAAGGAATTGGTAACGGATTGAATGGGTAGAGACTAGAGAGTGATTAATGACCGATATGGAACCAAATCTGGGGTAAACCGAAACCCTAGCTGATACCAATTTCAGAAACCCAGTTGTTTGCTTGTATTAGTATTTTCTATTTAGTCTCTTTTTACCTTGTTTTGTTGCTTCACCAATGTTGTTCTAAACGTAGTTTATTCCATGCAGTTTTGTAGTGTTGTATAATACAATGTGCATGCTTTTCAGTCCCTGTACATCAAGTTAAGAAATAAACAATGCATGTGGATTTCTGTATCCATATTGTCTCTAGCTAGGGCTGATAAGAAATGGAATGCATTTTACATTAAAAGAGAGGGAAGGAGTTGGGATATTCCATGGTTCAAACGGCATATGTAATAGGTAGATTCTTCCATATATATTCCAGCCAAAAACTAACAATCATTCAACCCGTACCTCCTTCCCCTCAATATTATACATAATGTGTGCACCCAAAGCCTAGTACTATCCCAAACCCAATCCCACCCTTCCCACCCCTGGCAATTCCAGTTAGCACTGGGACCATAACTTGCTGACTAGCACCCTTTTTAGGCAGTTTCACGCTACTCCAAATAGCCCTTCTCTTAAATAGCATTTTCTCAAGTGCAAATAGTCTTTCTCCTAAGTAGTAGTTTAATTTATTTATTAGAAATTTGAATCCTTGACATAGTACCGGCCCTAATACCAAATGTTAGGTATTTGATTAGTGTGCCTAATGCCTTGAAGATAATGGAAAAAGTTGAATCAAGTCTTTTAACTTATCCCATATTAGACTGACCCCATGTAACATTCACACACTAAATTAGGTCTCATTAAGTACATAATAGAGACAATGCCCCTACGCAGCACTATCGAGCCCCAAGCAACCATTTGATCGATGGTGGAGATCCTCTCTACCCAATCTACCCATGCCCCATTCTCCCCCTCTCACATAAGGTTTGACACAAAGCCTACATATCATTACAATCTTGGGGGCTAGGGTTAACTAGAAAGTATTCTTAGATATTTTTGGAAGTGGATCTCATGCATGTCATTTTAATAGTCAATGGTTAATGGCATTGTTAAACATTCAAATATGAGTTCAATATCATGTACCAAATGAATTTGAAAGCAATAGATTTAGACATGGGAGGTGTCTCTTTGCATTCTTTTTTCTTTTATCTACATTCTAGTATTCTTTCAATCCACATTTCAAATTGGTGAACCACAATAATAAAGGTTGAGGATCGATTTTTTTTCCAAAGAAAAGTCATGGAGAGAGAATTCAAATCTTCAGGGTTTTCTTTTTCCATATTTCTTCCTCTATTTATTATAATATTTTCCTCAATCCTAACTGCTTAATTGTAATCCATGCTAGACTCAACCTAGCTAGTGAGGGAAAACAACATAGGAGTTTCATTTGGACTCAATCAAATAAAGAGATAGTTATTTAGGAATACTTAACTATTTTGTCGCCGCTTTGAATATAAAATATAGTGGATTCCACACCCACTACCATTAACAGGCATGATAACATGATGAAGACATAATGAATACTATATTGATGAGGTTAATGGTAGTAGATTAAAGAGCTGGTTGTTGATGGTATATCTTCCCTGTTCTCTAGGGTTCATGGTTCATATTCTCACTATCAGTCCCTTTGTTGGAATACCATAATGTTGGGGCTGGCGTTTCAAGTTTCAATGTCTTTTTGTTGATAAAGCTGATGAAGCTGTTTATTGTTTTTTAGGAATAGTTGGAGTAATGAGTCCATTCGATTTACTGATTTTTAAAGAGCTCTTGGGGTAACAAATCTGAGAAAATTTTCTGGGTAAATTTGCTACTATTTCTCGCCTATTTAAGGGTCTAAGCGTATTTAATAAAAGTACAGCATTTTGAGGTTCTTTACAGTACTCTATTTTCTGTTATTCTGCTGTTTTTTTTTCCTGCTTAACACCCTTGGCTGCACAAGTAGGTCACAAACAGTGGGAATCCACACGAAATAAAAGATGCAGCATCAGCACTGTAGAATATCCAATGTGAGATTACACAATTGAATTTAGGTCAAAGTGAATCGACCCAAATCTCCTCCGTTCCACTAACAAAAAATAATTAGGGCACTCACCTTGAAGATCTTCAACCACTGAGTGTGCGTTGGAGGGGCTGGTTCCCTGGAGTGAATATTTTTTTGAATTCTGATTGATTAGTAATATGAACTCCAAGAGTTTGAGCGGTGTTTCTTTTTTTCTTTTTTCAATCGGGTGACAAAGGGGGCCACGAGCCTCTTGGCCCTGAGATATAGCTGCCCTTGAAGCAAAATCGTGACAACACATGGCAGAGGTTCCAGTGGATCCAAAAGAACATAAAAAAAAAAAAAAACACGCCCTACCCTACGATCAACTCTACATTTTAATCTCTTTACATTAGCACTCCCGCATCCTCTCATAAAATAAAACAATCACTCTTGTAAGCTCTTGTAAGAACCCTAGTACCACTATAAATAATCCTTGGAGTATTCCACTTCAAGCACCCCTCGCCTCTAACCTTGAGTTATTCTTGAGTCTAGATCTCTCCAGCAGGCTTGTTTCTACTTTTCTTATTCAGACTAATGGCAAAGTTCAAGTTCATCTTTGCTTCTGTGCTTCTTCTTGTCTTTGTTTTTTCTAATGCTTGTAACCTTGTTGAGGGAAGGCATTTAAAGATTGGTAAGGCAAAAGAGTTGAACACGAAAGCCCTAATTCCCTCAGAGAAAGGTGAAACTGCATCGAGAAATGTTGGTGAAAACACCAGCACCTTGAGTGATTCTTATGCAAGTAGAGCAATGGCTCACTTATCAGACGAGTTTCATGTCAAAGACACTAAAGCAGAAAACCCTGCAGTTCCATTGGAAGATTCACCACCTCCACCAGGTCATACAGAGGGCTTCCGACCAACAGCCCCCGGTCACAGTCCAGGGATTGGCCATCCCAGCTTTCCCAAAGGGGTCAGTAACGGATTGAATGGGTAGAGACTAAAGAGTGATGAATGAACGATATGGTACCAAATACCAATTCTAGAAACCCTGTAGTTTGCTTGTATTACTATGTCCTATTTAAAGTCTCTTTTTACCTTGTTTTGTTGCTTCACCAGTGTTGTTTGTTGCTTCGCCAATGTTGTTCTAAATGTAGTTTATTCCATGCAGTTCTGCAGTGTTGTATAATAAAATGTGCTTTAGTCCCTGTACGTCTAGTTAAGAAAGAAACAATGCATGTGGATTTCTGTATCTATACTGTCTCTAGCTAGGGCTGATAAGAAATGGAACGCATTTTACATTAAAAGAGAGAGAAGGAGTTGGGATATTCCATGGTTCAAACGGGATATGTCATAGATAGATTCTTCCACATTCCAGCCAAAAACTCACAATCATCCAATCCATACCTCCTTCCCCTTAATATTATACATAATGTTTGCACCCAATGCCTAAGTACTCTCCCAAACCCTATCCCACCCTTCCCACCCCTGGTAGCGGGTTAGCACTGAGACCATAACCTGTTGAGACTATTCAATACTTGACTAGCTAGTGCCCTTTTTTTAGGCGGTAAGTAGCTCTTTCTTTCCTGGTAGTTTTCACTCTATTCCAAATAGCCCTTTCTCTTAAATAGTATTTTTCAATATTCAAGCCCAAATAGCCCTTCTCTTAAGTAGGTTTATTTTTTTTTTTTAGATTTGAATCTAGCTTTAATACCAAATATTAGGTATTTGTTATCCCATATTAGACTGGTCTCGTGTAACATGCATACACTAAAGTGGGTCATATTAAGCACATAACAGAGATAGTGACCCAATGCCCCTCTATCAAGCCCCAAGCGACCACGTGATCAATAGTGGAGATCCTCTCCACCCAACCTGTCCATGCTCCCATCCTCCTCTCACATTAGTCCTACTCGTGCCCTGCCTTTGTGAAAGAAAGAAGATGGGGCACAGGCAGGTTGGGTGAAAAGACTCTGGACTCCCTGATCGAAAGACCTGCATCAGCTTCACTTCCTTCTAGCTACTGAATCCATCTTCAAACTCTTCAATCCCTAGTCATGCAAGAGCTTGTCCTCCCAACCTAGTTGGTAGTTCGGAGTTTGAACCGCGTACCACTGGCTGCCAAACCTCGCATGCATGAGAGGCCAACGTTGTTAAAATATTATTGTTAAAATATTAATAATAAAATCTTGCTATTTTACCTTTGGCGAAGGCGAATTCATACTTTTCTTTTCTTTTTTCCCCTTTTCGTGAAGATGAAGTCCATAGGCGTATGAACCCTTTTTTAAGTACATAGATAGAAAAAGAAAATGTCACTGAGACATCACCAAAGCTCCCTAGGCCCTGGAGCCAATGAAAAGTGGTAGATGGTTGTATTTTTATTTGATGATTATCTTCTTATTTTATTCCTATTTTAAACGGCACACCTACCTTTTAAATCAAAACTGAAATTTCCAAATGGGTCTTCACCCACCATCAAATTGTGCACCACCATCACAGAAAATCTAGAATATTCAGCCGCATGTATATTTTGCTTAATTTAATTGCATGGCTTTTCATAAGAGGCTTCAACTTCAAGGATCTCATTCAGTGGACTTCAGTACTTCCTGCCATTCCAAGCCTTTAATGGACAGCCAGAAGCTCTCTGTACCTCTAAATTTTTAACCAAATGCAGACAAGGTCGGCATGGTTTCTGTTGCTTCTTTCCTACCTTCTAGTTCTTGAAAGCTCAGCTTGTGGACAGCAAAGAGACGTAAATTTAATGACAACTTGTCTCCCAAATATCTCTTTTTATTCTATTCTGCACTCGTTAATATAAAAGTGCGATAACACTAACACGCTCACAGTAATAAATTGTGAGAAAATCAAACCCTTGAGATGCAAAAGAAGTGGACCAAAGTACACTCGAAACATGGGACATGCAAACCTGTACCATATTATTTCTTTGTAATTTGTATATATAATGCCGTTCAACCTAGGGTGGTAAAACTTAAAGGTTACGGTTTCATGATTCCAGCTTTCATGTCTAGGGTTTTAAAATTAAAAAGCAAGTTCGATTCGAATTCGGTTTGTATTCGCTACCAAAAACCCGGTATAGATCATAAATCCTAAGAATTTCTAATCAAAAAGGCTATTGAGGCAACTGGAATTGGATTTAGAATTCAAATCCTCTACCTCAAGAATAAAAGATAATATTATTCTCACGCCCTTTCGGATATTCAGGAGAAAGAATCATCTTTGAACACTAACAAGGTTAACCTCTAAGGTTTAAAACATTCAATTTTATCTTATCCAGGAGGTTTAAAGTTTTGGCTGGGGCCCTTGTTCAAGATGAAAGGCAAGTCTAGACCAGAAGGGATCAAACTATTATCCCTACTTAATTACAAGAGGTGTTGGATCGGTTAGGTTTCATCAATTTTGAAATGCTTTATAGAGAAATCGACAAATTATTAGAAACAATTGGACTTTGTTTGGATTTGGTTCGGTTTCTATATATGCTTAATGGATTTATAACAATTTGGGTTCAACTTGGTATCCGTTTCTTGTTATGTTCGAATTTGGTTTGTATCCATTTCAATTCATGAGATAGAAAATATTTCCTAAAACACCAATTATATCATTGAAGTATGACCACACAAAAACATCACCATTACCAACCGGGATTGGTCTAAGTGGTAAGCAGCTTGGTCCGCTTAAGCAAGGTTTCGGTATTGAAACCTTGTGAATGCAAAAAATTCTCGCTGGGAGACTCACTCACCACAACCAGGTGTGCGACCCGGGTTGAACACCGGATTAGGCAAGGCAAAGCCTTGGAAACCGGGGTTGGCAAACCAAAAAAAAAAAAAAAACTCACATTTAGTTTAGATCATTTGCCCAAAAAAAAAAAACCTTATTTCAAGGACAAGGACCATAACCTGTAAGACTATTAGATACTTGACTAGTGCCTTTTTTTAAGGCAGTACGTAGCTCTTCCTCGGTAGTTTTCACACCACTTCAAGTAACCCTTCTCTCTAAATAGCCTCATTTCAAAATTCAAATGCAATTAGTCCTTCTCCTAAGTAGTAGTTTTATTTATTTATTTGAGATTTGTATCCTTGACATAGTACCGGCTCTAATACCAAATGTTAGGTATTTGATTAGTGTGCCAAATGCCTTGAAGATAATAGAATTAGTTGAATCAAGTCTTTAACTTATTCCATATTAGACTGGCCTCATGTAACATTCACACACTAAAGTAGGCCTCATTAAGCACATAACAAAGATAGTGCCCCTACACACCTCTATTGAACCCAAGCAACCAATTGATTGATAATGGAGATCCTCTCCACCCAACTTACCTATGCCCTCATTCTCCCCTCTCACGTAAGGTATGACACAAGGCTTAATGTCATTACAATCTTAGGGACTAGGGCTAACTAGAAAGTATTCTCAGATATTTGTGGAAGGGGCTCTCTTGCATGTCATATTAATGGTCAATGGTTAATGGCATTGTTAAACATTAATGCAAAGGTGAGTTCAATATCATGTACCAAATGAATTCGAATGCAATGGATTTAGACATGGGAGGTGTCTCTATGAATTCTTGTTTCTTTTATCTACCCTCTCATATTCTTTCAATCCACATTTCAAATTAGCGACCCTCAATAATAGAGGTTGAGGATCAATTTTTTCCAAAAGAAAAATCACAAAGAGAGAATTCGAACTTCATAGTTTTTCCCTCAATCCTAGCTGCTTAATTATAATCCCTAATAGACTCAACCTAGCAAGGGAAAACAAGTGTGAGTCTCATTTGGACTCAACATAGAGGGGTAGTTTTTTAGTGTTATTCCCAAGCTGACACTGAGGAGGGGTGAATCAGTGTCTTCTAAAATTATTTTCAATATGATGCGTCATTAATCTCAAGACAAGGTTGATCAAGATAATCATGTAGTTATCAATTACACAAGGACACGTCCACCACACACCATAGTGTATCTGGGTCTATCAGATATATAGTGTACCACCACTCTGCAATCAAAGCATGCTCTAATATATACAATGCAAAAATAAACTAGAGAAACAAAACACCAAATTTATATGATTCGGCTAAACTGCCTACATCCACAAAGTAATGCCCTAAATAGGACTTCGTATTTTACTCAATACCTTCCAACTAAAATCTTGATCAATACAATTATCAAATAGCACCCACTTCAGTTTGAACTCTTGCACCCACAAAAGTATAAGGCTACAACCTCAAAAAACTCAACCCTAACAAATAACTACTTGAAAGGTGAAAATTTTCAAATGAGTGAGATTACAATATATTACTCATCTTCTTCTTCAATGTTAAATACACATTAAGGCTAGCTTGTTCTCCATACCAATCTTGCTATTTGGCTTCTCCTCCTTGTTTTTCTTGGTCTCTACAACCTCAAAAACCCACTGTTGTTTTGCTCGAATTCGGGCTTTAAAGAAAATGAACATTGATGTACATGAACCGTTGGATATCCACTTTAAAATGGTAGGTGGGATTTACGCCGTTGGATTTTTCAAGTTATATGAGACTCCACAAGATTTTTTTTTTTATTCTATCTTGAACATGCAACACACTGGATCATTTTAATCACTATACTTCGCAGTGTACCATATTGTTACGCTCCCAACCAACCAAACACCTCGCAATAGAATCTTTTCCATCTTAGACGCTTGAAAATCAAGCACATCAATCTCGGCCCTTAAAATTGGATCTTCACAATGTCCTTCTAATAACCATTAGATTTGCATCATTCAATCCTTCAAAATTACACATTTCTCCCTAAAACATAAAACTTCTGTCAAAAAGACCCCAGAATCTTTAAAATTTATTTTTAAACCTCTGAATATAGATATCACAGAGAGAAAATTTCATCAGATGTCTACACAGCTCAAATTTGCTTCTGTATTGCACACTCTAATGAGAAACATCATAACTTCCTCGTTTGATATCGGAATCAAAATTCAAAAAGTGTGTTGGAAATAAAACTTCATGAACTACGTTTCCTCAGTTGAAGGTAAACCCAGACAACAATTGCATGGCTATCTAAAATTCATCCAAGATGATCCTTGTGTAGTGACCTATGAAATCCACTATCCTAAGGAATCTTTGCTTCATCCAAAAAAGTATTCTCATAAGCACTAAAAACCATTGTAATAGTGTTAATTACCCTCTAAAAAGATAGCAAATACCCAAAGCCTTCTATGGGACATTCACGTCAGTACAAGCCATGCACTCTTAGAACACACTACATTTGGTTGCCAACATGACAAAACATGCAATCTCAGCCAATGAAACAACATTTAGGAATACTTAACTGTTTTGCAGTCATCTTGGACATAAAATGTAGTGAGTCCCCCACCCACAACCATTAATAGGCATGATAACATGATGAAGACATAATGAATAATGAATAATATTGATGAAGACATGATGAAGACATAATGAATAAGATTGATGAGAATGGTAGTATATTAAAACTAGCAAAGTTGGTTGACGGTATATTTGCCCTGTTCTCTAGGTTTCATGGTTCATAATCTCAGTATCAGTCCCTTTGTTGGAATCCCATAATATTGTGGCGTTTCAAGTTTCAATCTCTTTTAGTTGATCAAGTCCAAGCTGTTTATTGTTTTTCAGGAATAGTTGGAGTAATAAGTACTCCATTCTATTCGCTGATTTTTAAGGATTTATTGGGATAACAAATTTGAGAATTTTCTGGGTAAATTTGTTACTATTTCTCTCCTATTTAAGGAATTAAGGGGCTAAGCGTATTGAATAAAAGTGCAGCATTGTGAGGTTCTTTACAATACTCTATTTTCTGTTATTCTGCTGTTTTTATTTTTTCCTGCTCAACACCCTTGGCTGTAAAAGTAGGTCACAAACAGTGGGAAAATCCACACGGAATGAAAGATGCTGCATCAGCACTATAGAATATCCTTCATGAAAGCCGCAAAGCTACTTTTATTAACTTATCGCCTAGCTTTTGTTCAGAGGCCGGCTTCAACTTGAACTAAACTAATCTCAGTCAGTAGACTTCACTGATTACCATTCCCAGAAAATCTTCGATCGACAACCACAATATCTCTGGACCTCTAAATTTATAATCACACGCAGACAAGGGTCGGCAGTTTAGTTTCAGAGATAGTTTTTTGTGGTTTTCTTGATTGCCTTTTATGGTATGAATATTCGCATCTTCCTGGTTCTGGAAAACTTGGCATGGGTACAGCAAATGAACTTGGGTTTTATGAACCAAATTGATGCGTTTCTCGTACAATGCAATCAGTGGGGTTCGCCAACTTGTTTTCGAAATTGTTTTAATACTAAGATGCTCAAAGTATTAAATTGTGAGAACAAAAACCCTAAAAATATATGAAGGAAGTGGACCCAAAAATCAAAATAGCTTTGAAGCAACGGTTGTGAATAGTGGAAATTAAGCTTTTGAATTAAGTACTGCGTGCTAGTGGAACTAGACTGAGCTTTTCTCTTTTCTGGGGTAAAAGAAATCCCCAAAACATAGGAGCGACACGTGCATGGGACATGCAAACCAGCACTGTAATATACATTTCTTTTTAGTTTGTGTTTGTATAGTTAATTCAAGCTACGCGGGCATGCCGTTTCAAATTTTGTCTTGTCCAGGGTTTTAAAACTGGTAGCTAGTGACGTAACAGAAGTCGGAAAAACAATGACGTAAACGGTCAATTTTGGTTCAGAATCATTTCAAGAAAACCCCTAGAATCTGTAGGTTCCAAGAAAACCCTAGAATCTGTAGGTTCCAAGGTTCGAGGATTTCTTTTCTCCGATGGCCTTATTGGATTGTCAAAATGGGGATTGATATTAGCCAATGTGAGATTACATGATTGAATTTAGGTCAAAGTGAATCGACCCAAATCTCCTCCGTTAAACGTCCATTAACATAAATAATTAGGGCAGGCACTCACCTTGAAGATCTTCAACCATGCACTGAGTGTGCGTTGGAGGGGCTGGTACCCTGGAGTGGATATTTTTTTGAATTCTGATGGATTATTCTTATGAACACTAAGAGTTTGAGCGGTTGTTTTTATTTTATTTAAATTTTTTTTTTAAAAAACCGGGTGAAAGGGGGGCCACGACTCTCTTGGCCCTAAGATATAGCTGCCCTAGTAAAACAGTCTCTCTTGTAAGCGCTTGTAAGGACCCTTGTACCACTATAAATAGCCCATGGAGTATCCCACCTCAAGCATCCCTCGCCTCTAACCTTGAGTTATTGTTTATTCTAGATCTCTCCAGGCTTGTTTCTGCTTTTCTTATTCAGACTAATGGCAAAGTTCAAGTTCATCTTTGCTTCTGTGCTTCTTCTTGTCTTTGTTTTTTCTAATGCTTGTAACCTTGTTGAGGGAAGGCATTTAAAGATTGGTAAGGCAAAAGAGTTGAACACGAAAGCCCTAATTCCCTCAGAGAAAGGTGAAACTGCATCGAGAAATGTTGGTGAAAACACCAGCACCTTGAGTGATTCTTATGCAAGTAGAGCAATGGCTCACCTATCAGACGAGTTTCATGTCAAAGACACTAAAGCAGAAAACCCTGCAGTTCCATTGGAAGATTCACCACCTCCACCAGGTCATACAGAGGGCTTCCGACCAACAGCCCCCGGTCACAGTCCAGGGATTGGCCACTGATTGAATGGGTAGAGACTAGAGAGTGATTAATGACCGATATGGTACCAAATCTGGGGTAAACTGAAACCCTAGCTGATACCAATTCTAGAAACCCTGTAGTTTGCTTGTATTAGTATGTCCTACTTAAAGTCTCTTTTTACCTTGTTTTGTTGCTTCACCAGTGTTGTTTGTTGCTTCACCAATGTTGTTCTAAATGTAGTTTATTCCATGCAGTTTGCAGTGTTGTATAATACAATGTGCTTCAAAGTCCCTGTACGTCGAGTTAAGAAAGAAACAATGCATGTGGATTTCTGTATCTATACAGCTATACTGTCCCTAGCTAGGACTAAGAAATGGAATGCATTTTACAATAAAAGAGAGGGAAGGAGTTGGGATATTCCATGGTTCAAACGGAATATGTCATAGTAGATTCTTCCACATTCCAGCCAAAACTTACAATCATCCAACCCGTACCTCCTTCCCCTTAATACTATACATAATGTGCGCACCCAAAGCCTAGCACTCTCCCAAACCCTATCCCACACTTCTCAACCCCCTAGCCAGTTAGCACTGGGACCACAACCTGCTAGACTGTTAGATACTTGACTAGTGCCCTTTTATTTGGCGGTACGTAGCTCTTTCATGGTAGTTTTTACTCTACTCCAAATAACCCTTCTCCTAAATAGTCTTTTTCAATATTTCAGTCCAAATAGCCCTTCTCTTAAGTAGTTAGTTAGTGTTTTCTTTTTTTTTTCTTTTTTTTTTTAAGATTCAAAGCCTTGACGTAGTGCCGGCTTTGATATACAAATGTTAGGTATTTGATTAGTGTGTCAAACGCCCTGAAGATGATGGATACGTTGAAACAAGTCTTTTAACATATCACATATTAGATTGGCCCAATGTAACATTCATACACTAAAGTGGGTCTCTTTAAGCACAAAACATAGATAGTGCCTCAATGCACCTCTATAAAGCCCCAAGTGACCACGATAGTGGAGATCCTCTCCACCCAACCTGTCCATGCTGCCATCATCCTTCTCTCACATTAGTCCTACTCATGTCAAGCCTTCATTGAAGGAAGAGGTGGGGGAACAAGCAGGTTGGGTGAAAAGATCTGCACTCCTGATCGAAAGACCTGTGTCAGCTTCACTTCCTTCTGGCTACTGAACCCATCTTCAAATCTTTCAACCCTAGTCATGCAAGAGCTTGTCCTCCCAAGCTAGTTGGTTGTTCGGAGTTTGAACCGCCTACCACTGGCTGCCAAACCTCGCATGCATGAGAGGCGAACGTTGTTTAAATACTAATAATAAAATCTTATTATTTTTTCTTTGGCGAAGACGAATTCATACTTTTCCTTTGTTTCTTTTTTTCCCCCATTTTAGGTGAAGATGAAGTCACACATTCTAAGGAGGCGTAGGAACCCTTTTTTAAGAGGAAGATGATTATATTTTTAAATGTCACTGAGACATCACCAAAGCTCCCCAGGCCCCGGAGCCAATGAAAAGAGGAAGATGATTATATTTTTATTTTATTCCCATTCCAAATCAAAACTGAAATGATCATCGTTCCAAATGGGTCTTGGCCCACCATCAAATGGTGCACCGGCATTACAGGAACTCTAGAATATTCAATTGATCATAGCAGCCGTATGTATATTTTGCTTAATTTAATTGCATGGTTTTTCATAAGAGGCTTCAACTTGAAGTATCTCATTCAGTGGACTTCAGTACTACCTGCCATTCCAAGCCTTTGATGGACAGCCAGAAGCTCTCTGTACCTCTAAATTTTTAACCAAATGCAGACAAGGTCGGCATGATATCTGTTGCTTCTTTCCTACCTTCTAGTTCTGGAAAGCTCAGCTTGTGGACAACAAAGAAACGTAAATTTAATGGCAACTTGTCTACCAAATATCTCTTTTTATTCTATTCTGCACTCGTTAATATAAAAGTGCTATAACACTAACACGCTCACAGTATTAAATTGTGAGAAAATCAAACCCTTGAGATGCAAAAAAAGTGGACTTAAGTACACTCGAAACATGGGACATGTAAACCTGTACCATATTATTTCTTTGTAATTTGTATATATAGTGCCGTTCAAGCTAGGATGGTAACAAGTTTACGGTTTCATGATTCCAGCTTTCATGTCTAGGGTTTTAAAATTAAAAAGTAAGTTCGATTCGAATTCGTTTGAATTCTCTACTAAAAACCCGGTACATATAGATCATAAATCCTGAGAATTTCTAATCAAACAGGCTATTGAGGCTACCTAAAGTATACATTGATTCTGAACTTTGATTTGGAATCCAGATCCTCTACCTCTAGAGTAAAAGAAAATATTATTCTCACGTTTCTTCAGATATTCAGGTGAAGAATCTTCTTTGAACACTGATATGGTGAACCCTTAAAAGCTTAATTTTATCCTACCACAAGGTTTAAAGTTTTGGCAAGGAAAAAGGCAAGTTTAGGCCAAATGGGACCAAACTATTACCCCTACTTAATTATAAGAGGTGTTGAATCGGTTAGGTTTCATCAATTTTGAAATGCTTTATAAGGAAGTCGACAAATTATCAGAAAGAATTGGACTTTGTTTGGATTTGGTTCGGTTTCTACTAATGGATTTATAACAATTTGGGTTCAACTTGGTATCTGTTTCTTGCTATGACGTCGAATTTGGTTTTTGTCTATTTCAAATCATTATATTGAAAATGCTCCCTAAACCACCAATTATATCATCGTAGCATGACCACACATAAACACCACCATTATATGATCTAGAACACCCAATAATTTAATGGGTTTCAGGCTAGTATCATTTATAGACAGGTTTGATTTGGGTTTTAATTTCTATTTCAGTTAGAATTTTTTTCGATTTTCGATTGTATCTGGGGTTGTATTAATTCGAAGTCCAAACCAATCCAATAAAACCTCCCATGTAGTTTAGATCATTTGCCCAAAAAAAAAAAAATCCACCGACTCTGAACTTTAGAGAATCAATTCTTAGAGTCTCAGACGTAAGAAACATCCCGGCAATCTAAGTCCCTCGAATCTTCTTCTCATCAGCACCTACACATCCAGCTTCCACTCAAGTAATCTCTCTCTCTCTAAGAATATGATATGCCTATAAATAGTAGAAGTATCCATCGCCTCTAACCTTGAGTTGTCTCCAGTTGTTCGTGGGTTCTTTTCTACTTTTCTGATTCAGTGAGCTTCAAACGTCACCCAGAATCATGGTACAGTTGAAGTTCGCTGTTGCTGTTCTGCTTCTTCTTGTCTTTGTATTCTCTCATGCAATTAACTTTGTTGACGGAAGGCATTTAAAGATTGGAAACACAAAGAAGTCTACCAAGAAATCTATAACTCGGAGAGAAATTCCAGAAACTGCATCTAGACAAGTTGGTGAACACACCATCAGTGCCTTACATAAAGATGATCATTTAAGTAAAAAGATAGCACGAGAAGCAGAAGAGTTTCAGCCAGCTGCAGCCCTTGTTCATACGGTAGAGAATGAAGCTGCAAACCCTGCAGTTCCATTACAAGATTCGACACCACCTCCATCAGGTCATATAGATGCCTTCCGTCCAACTGCCCCCGGTCACAGTCCAGGGATCGGGCATTCCGTTCACAATTAGTCGACCATGTTCCAACCATAGCTT
The DNA here is from genome assembly GCF_041222555.1 of Hakea prostrata. Taxonomy (NCBI): domain Eukaryota; kingdom Viridiplantae; phylum Streptophyta; class Magnoliopsida; order Proteales; family Proteaceae; genus Hakea; species Hakea prostrata. Next base: position 9,313,425 of record NC_142604.1, on the reverse strand, counting down.
TGCATTGTGTAAAGGATAATGATTAGAGTTCTACTCAAATTTGATCTTCACAAATGAAGGAAGAAGAAGAAGAGCGTCGCCGCATGCTTCTTTCTATTTATTTTATTTTATTTTATTTTGTCGATGATTAGAGGCTCTCATACCATGAAAGAGAAAATTTGTATTGGCAATGAGCTCTATGTGAATTAGATCGGATTTATTTATCGCATTTGTATTACAAGATTTGTGCTTCTTTGAGTTTGAGTCTGAGTAGAAACCTGATAATATGTCTACACACTATAATACATTAATGCAGTATTCATGCTAGTTTCAACGTTGCTATCTATGTAAGATGGAAACAATGTATGTCTTATTTGTTTGTATATATCAAATTAAAAGAACGTGTTTGGTAATAGTCATTTCATCTTCTAGACTTTCTCAGTTCACCCCGAAAATCTCTTTGATTTGCTGTAACTCCAGGCGAGTGTGTGATCAACTGATCATTGGCTTCCATATTTTCTCTGCTCATACTAAAATCTCACTTCAGCAATTTCTTTCCTAACGTTGTAATAGATTATATTCTCCCAAAAAGAAAGGAAAGTGGAAGTGCCATTACAAAAGGTTGAGATGAGGTAGTGATCAGAATCTTTGGATGAATGATAAATTTTCATCATTAGGAAGGTAGAATCTTTGATGAGTAGAAGTCTATTATGGAAAGTTACCTCATTTAATAAATTATTACTCTCTAGCTGTCGAATAGGTTCCTTCATAATGTCGAATGGTATCCATTAAATGTCAATCTTGTTAGGTATGATTCGACATCAAAATCTGTTTTTCACATGCTTTCACTGCGGGAATTCCAATTCTGAATGTGGAACCATGCCGATTTGACATCGAATTCTAGGGTTTTCATAAAGCATGGATATTCTTTTTGGGACTCATCTCTTGATTAGGAGAGGAATCTCCCATGGAGGATTTGGAATTCATTCTAATTCATATTTCAAATGTTAATCTGGATGATAATGAATTACAAACATACAAATATATAAACGATCACGAAGTAAGAGGTCGCACTAGCAACTTAAGCATGGTTATAGGGTATTAGGTTACAGATAATAACAAAAATATAAAGCATTAAGTTAAAAATGGTGTCTTAGGTAGGAGGTTTTTCAAACTTCATTGGTGTATTATGATCCTATATTAGCACTATTTTTTATTTTGTTTTTGAATACAAATTTTATTTTTACCAAACAAAATAAATGGTCATAAGATATAATTTTCAAGTTTTGTAGCAATAACTAGCATAGGGACACTATCACAAGGTTGCTCGGTTTTTGGTAAGTTTGGGTAACACTCTTAATGGTATATATACTAACCCCTTCCCGTATATATAAAAAAGCGCCATAACAAAATTAAATAAATAAACCACAACGGCCATGGACTAATAAGAGCATTCATAAAACATCCCAAAGACTAATTGGATGGACTTTGACAAAATTGGAGCTAACAGGACCTGCTGCACTAATGTGATGTGGCGTAAAATCTTCTAAATATATGTGGCCCAGATCAGATCAACTGAAGATTATAAAAGATCCCAATTATACTTCTTTAAGGATCTGAAATTTTGCAATGTTGAAGGCTTCTTCAAGATGTTAATGATCAACACCTTTTGTATAATACCAAAATGGTAGAACGTCCCAAACTTGGTGGTTTGGAATTCGATTCTTGCATGTACTGCACCTGTAGTGAGGAAGCGTACCAGTGGACTTATCGCGATGCATGAACGAGATATATATATGAGGAAATAAAATAAAATAAAAAAAATAAAACAAAATTTCCTTATAATGAAAAAAAAGAAATCACAATTCGGGATTCCTCTGGAGTACTTGAATAAAGAAAGAATAAATAAGTTTCCGCAAAACCCTGTATTCAAGGAGAGAGAAGACAAACTAAAACCCAATGAAAGCAAAAGAGCGAGAGGGAGAGCAACAAGAATCTATGGGATACCGTGAATCAATCCAATGTCAACTGTGATAGCCTATAACTGGAAAATTATTATTCTCCGCCCCCAAAGTATGAAGGGAAAACAGAAAGTGAAGAAGAGGAGAAACCAGCAAAGCAAAACCAGAGGCATTTATTAATTGTAATTCAGTGGGAGTGCACACGGTGAGGAGTTCCCAAGAACTTTGGCATGCAAAAGGGAGATTCGAAAATGGAACTCAAAAGATTCTCTCTGGATGAAAGTAACGAGAGATGAACATGGGAAAGAGAGTAAGGAATAGACCCAGATGAGAAATAGTGCACCAGCACTATATTGATGTTAACTTATTCCATGGACTTCGATCAATGGCTTCAACTTGAACTTAAAGAAGTTCTCTGGAACTTCAAATTTAAAATAAAATGCAGACAAGTTGGCTTGTGGACCATAGGAATCTGTATGTACCATGGCATGTGACCAGTGGTTTGCCAACTACTTGTGTCCCAAATTTATCTCAATTTCTTAATCAATCATATTCAATGTGAAAGTGTAAGTATACAAACCCTTTGAGAGTCCCGAGGCATAAAGAGAGTCGACCTAACACAAGAAACATGGAGAGAAGCTTTGAACCAACGGCTGAGAAACACAGAAAGCTTATTAATTAAAAGTAGTACCCAAAACCTAGGAGACGACAAACCAGAATACAGTTCCATTTCTAATGCATGGGACATGCAAAATTTGTACTAACACATTCTAATTTGTATAGTGCATTCAAGCTAAGCTGGCGTACTATTTTTCGTAATTAAGAAAAACACGATCTTATTATTGCAACGATTGCCTTGTATACACCTTCCATATAAAACGGAAAAAAAAATCCTCTGATGTGCACCGTTCTATGCTGTGCACAGTAGTGCACATAGATGCCAAATGATAGGCTGATATTTAAAATTTAATTTCAATATAATCTTGGTTATTATGTTTAGGCCCTTAAACGAGTCTTGGTATATTTCACATCTAATGAAAATTGCTTGTCACCACAACAACTTCAAGAGTCAGAATTATTCACTTGGATCTAATTTTGTCTTGTCCGCGCACCAACCAGTAAACTAAGAGAGGTTGAAAATGAGAGCTCCTTAATGAGATGTATATAGACAGTCTCATGTATAAGAGATCCAAGATTCTTGTAAACTATCCCGGCAGATTTTGCTTGGGAGCAGCACTGCTCCAAGCAATCCACATCTAGGCCATTTAACATTCATTCACTTATTTGAATTAAAGCCAGAGCTGACTTAGACTGGGATATGCATGATAGGGATAAACTTGAACCCACCTTGAGACTAAATAGCATTTGGGCAGGATTTTATCTCTCTCCCAAGTGCACAAAGTGAATTAAGTAAACTGAACATATCTTCTGTTCCCTAATACTCTCTTGATCTATAAATACCCACGGGGTGCTCCTGTTGAAGTATCCCTCCAGTCTAAACATAAGTTGTTTTCATCTCTCTCTCTCTCTCTCTCTCTCTCTCTCTCTCTCTCTCTCTCTCTCTCTCTCTCTCTCTCTCTCTCTCTCTCTCTCTCTCTCTCTCTCTTGTTTTGATTAATAGAACCAACATCCTCAGGAGTTATGGCAGCAAAGATCAAATTTATGTTTGCATTTGTGCTTCTTTCGGTCCTTGCTTTCTCTCATGCAATTAACTCTGTTGAGGGAAGGCATTTACCGATTGGAAAGACAAAGGACTCTAACTACAAAACTATAACTCTCAAGGAGAAGAGTGAAACTGCATCAAGAAAAGTTGGTGAAAACACCAGCACCCAGCATGGATTGCATACAAGTAGAGCAATGGCTCATGTATCAAACGAGTTTCAGCCAGAAGCCCTTGTTCATACGGCAGACAATGAAGCTGCAAAGCTGGCAGTTCCATCAGATTATTCAGCATCACCTCCACCACATCATGTGGAGGACTTCCGGCCAACATCTCCTGGTCACAGTCCAGGCATCGGGCATTCTGTACACAGCTAATGGATTTGTCTAGGGTTTCTCGATTGGATGCTGTATTGGTCTAGGGTTTCTAAATTGCATTTTCCTTTTTTGCCTAGTTTAGTTGCTTCATTAGTAGACTTGGAAGTATGATGTTCGTGTCTTGTATTTCTGCACTGTAATATAATGTTCTCCATTTCACCCATGAAAGTGTTAAGCTCGTAAAAAATATAGTAACTTCACTCTTGATTTCTAAATATTGTTGTTAACTGTTAGAGATGGAATATGACTCAATCTTAGCAAGTCAAGCACACCATTTCCACTGAATTTGAATTTCTCAAGACTCCTGTTTCCACATGAAATATCAACTTATGAACATAAGAATCGGCTACTTCCAAATCCTAATAGAGATGCTATTGCAAAGGGTGTAAATTTGTATGGGTTGGGTCATAAGTGTTTAATTGTATGGGTTGGGTCATAACCTGTATCAGATAGAGAGGTGAGGCGGTGTTTACTTACTGGATTTTCTAAGCATATATTGTTGTTAATTGAGAAACCTTATTATTAGAATAAAAATAATAAAAAAAAACTAATAGCTTTTTTTCTCAAGTGGACGTAGACCTCTGGCCAAACCAAGTTACTTTCTCTTCTTCTTCTTTGGTTTAATGCCAATTCCTGGATCAATATGCCAAATGTCTACGTCCACCTGGTCGAGCTATTAGATTTTCTCATTCTACTAAGATTCCTCAATGTAGAGTATGGCTCATGCTTCACATTGTGTTGCCAATGGACATAGGGTCCCACTTCGGATCCATGATTCTTTGAGCCTCAAGGTTTCTTTACAGTTTTGACTTAGGCCCATGAATAGTTGTGGCATAGGGTTTCTAAGCGCATATATATTCTCTTGTAACAAAACATCTGACATAGTTGTTTTGAAAAGAATATAATGAAAAACCTAATTTTGGGTGTAGCCTCACATTGAGGTGAACCAGGGTAAAATCTGTGTCTCTTTCTTTCTTCTTTTCTATTCGATTGTGTGTGATTGATCGCTCTAATCCTAACACTCAATTAACAACGAACAATCTACATAAATAATCACCGTCAATTCCCACTTTACCTCTCTTCCTGGGTATAAGTTATGACCTGACCCAACACAATTTAACAAAAAAGAGAAATACACCCACTACATACTGAAAAGGGATTAACATTACCAAATCAAACCTCTTATTTTGGTTCTAGGTAGGTATTGTACTCTTTTTGATTGGTATGTATTTATTTTTAACTTACCCTTTCTACCTTTCTGCCTTTCTACAGAAACCTAACCCTCCTACTAATACTCATAGGTATTGCTTCCCTTTTTTATTGAATAGAGAACGTAAAGATGGTGCTCTGCTCGTAATTTCTTCTAAATTGAAATTTCCACCGAAGCAAACCCCATGCTCTGGGAGTGCTTTGAAGAACCTTAATAAAGAAAGAAAAAGTGGAAAACTAATAGATCAAAAAAAGGCTCCTCAGGCCCCGGAGCCAATCTACGTATGAGAGGGAAAGGCTATAAAGAAAGTTTCTTAAACCTAGAATAAGCCAGTCCATACCTCTTATAGCATGTAGAAAATGCGATTTCTATTAAATACGTTACAATATTTATAGACTTCTGTACAGCTATGCAAATACAATACCTAAATGTATGAATTCAATAATATACAAGACTACGTATTCATAACAATTGGATCTTTACAGTTATGATATTATTTATTATTTTTTTTTTTTTGGGGGGGAGGGGGGTTGTGGGGAGTGGCTAAAAAGTCAATTATTTATGTTGAGGTTACAAGGAACCTAAAACACTCACTTCGGCAACATCAGTTGCCGATACACCATCCTCGCTGGTTCGTTTTCGATTTTAAATGAAAAGCACACGAAGCATACATCCTATGAATATTAGTTAAATCTATATCTCATTGTTCTTACCGTGTCTCTTTCCATTTCCATTCTCGACGTTATCGGCCATTCCTCCAACAGGATTGAGGTTGGAAAATTTTCATTCAATTTTGTTTAGAAAAGGTAGTGGGGAATTCCATATTTGCAATGCAAACCATGGATTCTTCCTTCTTTGAATTGAAATATGCCGTAATTCCCTTGTCTTTTCTAGACTCGTTAGAATTCCTGAAACTTCTGCCTCATAGCTTGTACATATTCACAAATAAACCCAGAATGAAACCACCACACTACCTTTCTCATCTCGATTTACTCCTCCCCCCCCCCCCCCCCCCCAATTTCCTGGGTTACCCATAGAACTTCCATCAGAATTCACTTTGTACCACTCCATTAGAGTTCAAAGTTGTGCCTTAACTATCATAAATTACTCTTCACTCGTTTCATAGTTTCGGGGGGTCCTTTGAGATGGTCTTCAAAATTAGGTTTCTCACCAAACAACTAACTTTTTTTTTTTTTTTTAAGTAACATCACTGAAAAACTAACTTATATCCTTCTCGCATTGCAGCATATACTAAATTAATATCCTTTCAAAACAGATTCCTTTCTTTTGAAGGACAGAATAAGCAATGAATATTCTCCAAAAGCAATCCAACAAAAATTGTTTAACGTATTTAATTAGTGGGTAGTACACACAAGTTGTAGGATTTTCGAGAACTTCGAGGAATATTACAAAAAATATGGACAGAAAACCCAGAAGGTCCAAAAGACAAAAAAAAAAAACCATGGCGAGGGGGCAGACGGGGAAGGAGAGAAGATGCACCAGGCACCAGCACTTAGAGGATACTATATAAAATTCTAGGTCATAGCCGCCAAGCTATTTTAATTAACTTATTTCATGGAATATGATCATTGGCTTCAACTTGAAACTGGTTACAACTTGTGTTCGTAGACTTTTAAGTACCAACCATTACTTTTACCTAGAAAAAGAAAAGAAAAATGATTAACCCTTCATTCCCAGAAAGTTCAGAACGAAATCCAGGAGCTGGCTTTCTGAAACTGTGAATTTATAAACCAATGCAGACAATATATAGCCGGTGGTTTAGATTCAGAGTTTCACTTTTCTTTTATTGGTATAATGATTCACAGCTTGCGGCATGAATTCAAAAGCTCTGGCAGTGGACAGGAAATAAGCTTTGTATACTGAAGCTTTGAGAAGCTTTGAACCATTTTTAAAACTTCTATGAAACTCGGTGGGAGGAGGGGTAGGGGGACCATGGGAATCTGATATGTCTTTTATACCATGTGATCAGTGGGGTCCGCCATCAGCTTCTCCCCCAAATATAGAAGTCCAAAAATACAAACACACCATACTATTAAACTGTGAGAACTTGGTTTGAGAAGGAAGAAAAAAAAAATTATAACGGACCTCTAATCTAGAATAAAGCTGGTTATCCTCACCATTTTTCACCACATATTAGGAAGGCGTCCACTGAGAACGTACCTTTTATTTTTTTATTTAGTCAGAGATAGACCCTCCGGATATAGATCCTCAGTGCATTCGGGCATCCAATGCGACTGTGCTCAAGGCATTCAATGCGTTCGGACACTGGGTACCATGCCCTACCCGTGGGACCAAGCAACTAACGCAGGTACCGTGGGTAGGGCATCCAATGGCTAAACGCACTGATGCACTGGATACCCGAATGCAAAGGATCTGTATGCAAACTTTTCTCCTCCTAATGAATGATAGAAAAGTGTGAAGAGAATACAAACTTCTACCTTGGTAGTTAGAAGATCCCAACTCAAATATCAGTCACAATGCATTGGGCATGCAAACTAGTATACATTCATCCATTTCTATGTTGTTCGTATAGTGCATTCAATCTAAGCTGGCTTGCTGTTTCTAAGAATCGGCTCTCTGACTCAACTCAAACTCTTGCTGTTTCAAGAATCGGATCTCTGACTCCAGCAACTCTATAAATACCCCATGAAGTGCACCAGTGGAAGTATCCCTCTCCTGAATCTCCTCTAACCGTAATTTGTTTTCGAGCCTCCCTCTCTCTCTCCTCTTTTCCCGCGCTTTTTTCTGAGTAACAGATTTCTGATTCAGTATATGGCGAAGGTGAAGTTCATCCTTGCTTCTGTGCTTCTTCTTGTCCTTGCATTTTCTCATGCAATTAACAGTGTTGAAGGAAGGCATTTAAAGATTAGAAAGACGAAGGAATCTACCCAGCAACCTATAACTCCTACTGAGAAAAGTGATATTGCATCAGTCAGAGTTGGTGAGAAGACCACCATTACCAGCTCGCATGGTGACAATGTAGCTTCCGACGACGATTCACTAACACCTCCACCACATCATACAGAAGATTTCCGGCCAACAGCTCCTGGTCACAGTCCAGGCATCGGGCATTCGATTCACAGCTAGTGGGCTTGTAGTATTTATTAGAGTTTCTCAATAGGAGTTCTTGATTTGGAGTTTACCTTTTTCCACTTGTTTAGTTGTTTCATTAGTTAAGCTGCTAGAAGGAGTACGAAGGTCATTTCTTGCATTTCTGAACTGTAATGTCTGATTTATTTTGTATATAAATGAATTTTATTGTTCGCGTTACATCAGCTTCATTTTCTCTGTTTCATTCTCAAAATCCCAGTTTTTTTTTAAACGAATCCATAAAAGATGTTATATTCGCAGTCTTAAACGCTACAAGACTATTTGAGAAATGCAAACGGCCAAGAAAGTGATATGGAGAGCGAGAGAAGGAGAGATGATACTTCTCTTCCTTGGATTGTGGAAAGATTTAGGTGCTTCATATGCCCTTTTGTTATGTTTTGATTGGAATTCTTAGAACGATTTTGAAGATATAGACCAACACATTTCAGTGGGTGACCCAAATGATCCATGGGACTACCCATTTATCGGATTAAAATCTATAGACATGTCCTTTATGTTCTCCGATGAAGTCGTCATGAGATTTGAGATTTTTCACCTTAAGATCTTTGGTGAGAGTTTTGTAACATTGTTTCAGCTAATTGTTGAGAGATCTCAATTATTTTCTCCTTTTTACATAGTAGAAAGTTCTTCTTTAATTTGTAAACAATGTTAGATCTCAGCATCCTTTTTGTTTTGTTTCTATTTCTGATCATGACTTTTTAGTGTTCGTTCTAACACCTCTTTTTTTGTCTAATGGTGCACAACCCACTTACCTTTGCCTGCTTCGGAAGATATATTTTCCCTCAAGAGATCTCTCTGTTGATTAAAGATTTTTAACCTATCTTATGTACTTGCAACCAGACTGAAACACCAATATGGTAGTTTTGGCATACTTCCACCTTTGTTTAGAATGCTAGAAAGCGAATGAACAACATAAAATAACAAATTCCCGAAAAAAGATAAGACAACTCACAATGAAGACATTGTTCTTTCTAGAGATATGCACCCATTGATAAATTAATATAAAGATGGTAATCTCCCGTGATTATGGTCATAATCTTAGGGTAGGATCAGCAACAAAAGTACTTTCAGATATTTACGAACTCAAAGTGCTCTCCAACTGAGTCATTTTCAAAGAACGTTTCGTTAGCATGACAACATAATGAAGGCATAACTAATAATATTAATAAATAGCTAGGTCTCATACATTGTATCCAGGCTAGAAAGAAGGATGAGACATATTATATTTTGAGCTCAAAAGAAAGAGGAAGGGACACATTAAACCGTTGGGGTTCTAGTTTCAAACAGGGATGCCATGGTATATCCTTTCACTTTCCGGCCAAGTACTCATAATCGTCCAACTCTTGATCTTTCTCATATTATAAGTTCACAGTAACATGGGTTAACATGGGCTTGATATCCTCAGTGCTTTCCATTTTCGTTGCTCAAGTTGTTGCTGATGCTGCTCTCATCAAAACTTTCTCAATTCCCTGGGAATAAGAAAGGAACAACATAAGGACAAAAACAAAATGCACAAAGCAACTTGGCCTTTGCCATACTTGAAGGGGTAGAAGAAGAGAAAGAAGTAAATGGAATCAGAAATTGTTGAAACACCTGAAAATTAATCAAAGTTCCAGCTGCAAAAGAGGTAAAAGATGGAAAACCAAAATGGGGGAGAGATAACATGGTTCAGTTGAAACTCTCAACCTATGTCCAAGATTATTTGGAATTTGAGATGTACAAGTACTCTTATAGGCCAGGGCCCAAGAGTGTGTTACATTGTTACAACTCTAATTTTGAATTCTGAATTTAAGTTAATTCGGTTGCTACATTGGCTAATGCCCTATATTCGGATTAGAAGGCTTCTTAATTACCATATTGAAGCTTTTAAAGTGAGAAAAAGAGAGACCGTGCAATTACTGAAGAAGCCAACAGTATGATTGATCACAACCAGTTCTCTTCATGGGTTTCTTCTTCTTCTTTTTTTTTTTTTTTTTTTTTTTTTAAATGAAACTCTTCATGGGCATTTAAAGGTGATACATAGTGCTGCCTAAATCCTAGCTCACCTTGTGTCACAGACTCATAGCCTGGGTGTGTCGGTTTTGTGCATATATATCAAATTCTAAATTATTTTGAGGAAATATTTTATAAATTTATCATAAAAGGTTTGACTCTTCTTGGTAGTATATATATTAATACCCTACAATGGAATATATATAAAATCATCAATTTAAAAAAAATTCAAAAAAAAAAATCTATAAAACTTCAAATGCGTTATTAATTTGGATGGTTGGCAAGGAAGCCCAACTATTGAATATCTTAGCTTGATATAGGGGGCATGAAGGGCTGGGGAGACTCTTACCACCACCCCACCTTCTTCTTCATCAGTCTCTTGTTTTCTATACATTTTAGGTTAAATTGCATTTTCCTTTTTCTGTTGACCACAGGACAACCTTTGAAAGTGCTCAAAGTTTGGTGTCGATAGTTAAATTTTTGCATAATAATCCAGCTTTAGAATTTAGCTCCTCTCAAGGCTTCTATCACCCTCCATTGTTTAAGAAAAAGGTTGAAGATTTCAAGCCCACTTGAGACATTTGATGTTATTTTAAATGGATGGTTCTTGAGCCATGCTTCATATGGTTTCCAATTGTTGAAATCAGTTAATAATTTGAATTGGAAACAGGCGACCCGATGGTGATTGAGATCTCTATCAATAGATCTTCCAATTGACATGACAATATTCCTAGATCATCTACTGATGGCTTGCTTTGAAAATGTGCATTCAAAGAAGATATGGTCCCTACTCTTGAGATCACCTACCTATCTAATGTGGAATAGAAAAGGAGAGACTATATAGGATACCACTTCACTCTTTCCGACCTGATTTTTAGTAGAAAAGGCATCCACTAAGCATCTCCAAGCTATGATGGGTCTGGAATAGACAACTAATGCCACACACTTCATATATATTGAGGTAGCAAATGTGTCCGACCTGAATTTGATTCAGTGGAACACACATGAACAAGGTCCACAAGGAAGAAGGCCTCAGACTCTGACCTTCACTCTCTAATATTAGTTAGCTAGCATTGTCTCCATCTTTACTTGAAAGCTTCAGTATTAATATATAGAATGCTTATTCCCAATGAGAAAGCAGAATAAAGAAGTTTCACATAAGACCTATACTTCAAATCTTTCTCTAAACCCAAAAGTAATCAAAGTTGAACTGTCCAAATAGAATCAAATTAATGTTTGTGTATATATATATATAATGATGTTATCTCACAATTACATGAATATGTCATCGAAGAACTAGCTAGTATTTGATTAATTTGTCACCCATCATAAAGAATCTTTATAATACACCACCCACCATAAATACTTTAGAATGCCAATTGTTTCATTTACTATTTATGTTTATAGATGTACTGTTGGTCCAAAAATCTGTTTGTCAGGGCAAGCGATCTAATTTACAAAACACATACTCAACCACGTTAATTGAGGAACTTCTCCGACAATCAGGTCAGTGGATACTCAGAGTTTAAGAAGTAGAACACATTGCAAAGCTCAAATTACTCAGTTGAACACTAGAAGTGTGTGTACCTGATTATGGGAACGTGCTAGGTTTATATAGGTCTTAAATCATTACCTCAGCCGTATGATCTGTTTCCCCAAGCACTTTTTGATCGTCTGATTTAGGGCATTTTAAGGATAGCAGTAATTGAGTCCAACCTAGACTCTAAGATCGATCATATATAACTCCCTAATTCAATCAAGAGTCTTATCCTGGATGTAAAGGAATGTTAGTTTGAGTTCTACCACTTAATGCACGCATCAGGTCTTGGTTTGTCAATGGTTCAACCAACTGAAACCCTCATTCCTGGTCGGTCTTGGTTTGTCCGGTTCAATTATGGTCAACCGTATCTTGTACACATATACTAACTAAAGTAGCTTCTTTCTCCTGTTTCTTTTTTTACACTAGGCTGCTGGAAGTCGAAAGAATATTCTTCCCAGCTTTGAGGGGAATGTTCTTTCACAAATACTATTATTTAACACTGAAATGGCAAATTGTAGGGTCTGTTTGATTTCAACCTTTGAATCTGTGGGCTCTCTTTCTATGAGCTGCCAGCCACTACAGTCTTAACCACCATCCCCCCCCCCCCCAAACAAAGGAGAAAAGAGAGAGAGAGTCTAAAAGGCAACTCCTCAAGCTAAGGAACCAATAAAATGGAAGAGGAGACCATGAGAGGGCCAACTGGAAAAGGAAAGGAGATCTGCGAGTATGAATTGTAATCTCTGTGAGTCCCTCCACTGAGAACTGATCTAGGGTCACCAGTAACAGTTTTATTTGTAAAAAGACAAATCACTTTGCTAAATTTTAATGGAGAGTCAGCCTAAACAATGATTGGAATCTATGGGTTTGAATTATAAAAATTTATGTGATCATGAAATGCACTCACTTTTATGTCTCCAGATCTTTAAAGAGAAAAGTTTACTAAGCAAGTGGGGGTACCCTACACCTTTTTTCTTTTCCTTACCAGTCTCACATGAAGAAAAAAGTATATGTTTTTATTTCTTAATAATTCGCCACACAATAAGGGTAGAATTTAGGTAAAATTTACTAAAAGTTTTATTTCTAATTCACTTTGTCAATATTCAAATGTGCACTCCACTCCATCTCTATTTTGTCATGGAAAAAATATTAGGGGAGCACATACTTCTCCCTTGACAAGGAGGTAATCCGAACTCTATAGACACTGGGGTCTAAAGGCCCAAGTGAATTTTTTTTTTTTAGGGTAGGGTGAGATGCAAAAGGATGAAAGTAAGTTCAATTCATAAATCTCTTTTGTTTTACTATCTCTACATAAAAGGTAACATCTTTCTTTCTCTCTATCCTTCGTTTTACTTCTTTCTCATGTTTTGAAAGACTGTTTGTACAAGATAAAAGATGGTGAGACACTTAAAAGCGTATTACAAATAAATTATTTGAATCACCGGTAAAAAAAATATTTAATCTTAGGTCATTACACCAAAGAGCCACCCAAACTTTTTATTAATTAGCTTCTAAACAATTAAAATAAAACCCAAAAGAAAAACAGTAACTGGTCGATCTTATTTTCCAAATCAATCGTACAAAGCAGCTAGTAATAGATTTACTAATAATTTTGTCTCTAAAAAATGGATTTACTAATAATATTCCTTTTGTCCAATTGGGATATTCCTTCTCTTACCGAAAAAGGAAAAAAAATATTGGGATATTCCCTCCAGAATTTAACCAAACTTTTATCATGTTACTTACTAGCTGGAAGCCTGGAAGCTGTGTTTAAATAAGATCCGACCAACCAAGCCTGGCAAAAAGAATCTCATTTAGGTTTTGAACTGCGTGTTTTGATTGTTCCCACGCCATTAACATCTACACAAAAGAGACGAATATCTAAACAGTAAACAAATCAGCATGGAAGTTTGGGGAAGAGAATCTCCCCTGTGGAGATCCACTTCCAATGGTTGGAGTTTTGTTTTGTTTGCCAGAAACTCTAAAATAAATTTTGAACTCTGATGAGGGCCGTTCAGATAGAATTATATATTTGACTTAGTGGACCAAAGGAATCTGCTACTGTAGCTATAGAAACATGTGTAGACCTTAATTATTTATACTATGAAAACCAACTTGAGCGCTTTTCTGGGTTCTGTTTAATTAAGAGAAGAGAGCACTTTGGAGATCCCACTAAGTACAAACTTTTGTCTCCTCGGAATTTGGAGAGTTCTGATTCCTTTTCTTCACTTGAAAAATCTGAGAAACTGACATTAACATGGGACATGCAGAAGAACAAGGAGGTACTCTTGCAAGCTAATCACTGCTGAAATTGTCTGAACGGTTGGATCGCTAGCTGGTCTAATCTTGGGTTGATCGGATTCCACTGATATGAGACTGAATCGAACTGGAACTGAACTTCTAATCTACCAAGAACTACAGAACTACAGAGGAGAGTCAAAGCAGGCCGGTCATGGGATCGATAGGTCACTTCCGTTGGTAAAGTCAGGCAATGAACAATTCTAAAATCGCGAGTGAGCAATAAGATACATTGAGGGTTTGAAGTGTGTAGCATTACTTGATATTAATCTTAGGAATTTATACTCATATTAGGGTTTAGGGTTTAGGGTTTAGGTTTTGGGAGAGGTTGCCAAGACAACATTCTTTAGACATGGCTAAGTCCAACTGCCATTCATGCATAGGATGCATGACCTCAGCCAGATCTACTGTTAGGCATTGTGATCTACACACTTAGGTGGCTCATAACCTATTCGATCTTAAACCAGATCATAGTTATTCATTTCGGATTTGGGAATTACTTGGATGGAGAATTATTCGAAATAATTTGAAGAGTTAATTTAGCAGTTTGGTCAAAAGAGCGGACAAATTAAAATTTGGATTCAGATTCGAGAATTTATTTTTACTAGAAAGAAAATCAGTATAAAGAAATCGGATGTTTGAATCGAACAAATTTGTATCTTAAAACTAAAATACACTCAATAGAGAGATTAATTTTTTTTATATATATGATTTTGGATTTTATAGGTTTAAAAAGCGATGAAGTAACAGAGGACTCAACTTCTCACTTTCTCAGCCTCATCGGTCGTTCTCAAGTTGAGAATCTCAATCAATTGGAAAGAAAAAATTGAAGAGGAATATGCAGAAATCTTTTGTAGAAAAAATAATGGAAGAATCACGTAAAAATTTAAACTTTACCATTTGTAATGTCAAACAAATGAATTGCAGCCCAAGCCACCAAGAGATCCCAGGGCCTAGGATAGGATTGTGCAAAAATTGTTTGTAGAATGATCGTATGGAGAAAATTCGTAGAAGAATTAAGAAGAAGAAAGATTAACCCTAATGTATTTGTAGGTAAAAATTGACGTTTTTTACCTTTTATTATGTTGTTATTAATTAGGCCGAATCATTCGCATATAAGCGCTTCGACCAGAATTAATCATGATTTCATTTATATGGGTAAATTTTGAAAAAAATTTACTGAATCAATTAAAAAATGCTGATTCAGGAGAATAAATCGTATTATTTGGATTCGATTCGGAGAATATAATTTAAATAACCATGAACCGGACCAAATCCCCAGCTGACACACCGGTTGATACCTGATCTGTCGGCTGGACCGATGATGGACCAGATTTGTCCTAACATGGTCTTCGTGCATGACTTTTCCTCTTGGGACTCTTCCCTAGAGACAGGAGCTAACTAGTGGTGTTGCACATGTAGCTGCCCGATCTTGCCTTCTTCTGTTTTTAAAATGCAGGCCAGTGATGGCTTCTTAGTTTCGTACACCAAAAGCTTAGAAATCACATGCCATGCCACCCTATATATGCCCCAGCAAGTGAAGCTTTCTAAGTATCCTTCAGGCTCTTTGCTTCCTCTTCTTCCTCTTCTTCTTCTTCTGTTTCTTCTTCTTACCTGTAGCTTCCGAATTCCTTTGTGCTTCAGTTTCTAATATTTCCTTCTTGCCATGGAGAAAGTCAGGTTGACCTGGGCTTGCTTGTTTCTTCTGATATTGCTTTGCTCCAATGAAGTTCTCTCGGTGGAAGGAAGACGTCTGAGATCTCAGAAGAAAATGAAGTGCTTGGAATGCGTGAATGCTGGTAGGAGAAACACTGTAAGAAAGATGAGAGGAAGTGATGGAAATGCTAGGAAATCAAAAGATGATGTTAAAGCCATGGAGGATAACATAGATTCTTTTCGACCAACTTCCCCAGGTCATAGTCCTGGAATTGGTCATTCCATTCAACATTAGCCAGCTAGTTAGTGGAAACATTAATGTCCATCAACCCAAGTTGTTAGTATGATGGGATTGGATCTCTTTACTGTTTTAGTTCCTTCTTAATGTAGCCCTAAAATAGGATTATTTGCGTTTTTTTCTCCTCTATTTTATTATGTAATTAATCAATTTTCTTAATCAGTATTTCCGTATACACGCACCTTTTCTTTTCTTTTTTTTTTTGGGGAAACCCGAAAGAAAATATATAAATAAATATGAAACTGAAAAATACAAAGATAATACAGAGCAAACTATGAATACTCTCCCTATAGCCTTCTCAACCACGATGACCTTGAGGCAGTCAGGGAACCCACCCGGATCAAAGATCACCTCTGTAATATCACTTATTAGGCTCGCCAAGAAATCAGCTCCCCTGTTTGCCTCTCTAACCTAGTGAACCACCTCACATTGTTGTATCTTCCCTATGGAATCTCAGACCTCTTCAAGTAAACAAAGTGCGTTCTAGTGTGCATGCACCTCCTTCTTGACCATGTCGACACAATAATTGAATCTGAACAAAGGACCACCCTAGTATATCCTTGAGAAACACCCAACTTGAGGCCCCTCGCCATCCCCATGAGCTCATAAGAAATGATATCTTGAACCTCAACGCCACCCGCTATAGCAAAGACGCCCTCTCCTGCATGGTTGCTGCAAAGCACACCGTAGTTCCCCCTTTGATTTTTAACCAATCCATCAATATTGAGGACCACCCAGCCACTGTGCGGCTGTCACCAATGATGAAACGATGGTGATTGAAGGGCATAGGAAACCGGTATACCCTACTTACCAAAGAAATCATGTTGTGACGGGGTATCACCGACCAAAAGAGCTTCATTGGTGAACCTATACCTCACCATACAAGTAACTTTGCAAAATATCTGAGTAACATTATATTGTCCCCTCCCACACACACAAACACTACTCTCTCTCTCTCTCTCTACCATATGAGTCACAGATGCTAAAGATAATGGTAAAGCTAGCAAAGTGGAAAGAAGGTGTAGTCTATTGCCTATAAAGTGAAATGCTTAATAGTTGGCAAATGTGCCCCATTCACATCTTTTCACTACAATTTAGGAGGGGGTCTACTAGCTAAGAGTCCTACTTTTGATTTATCTTGTCAAAATTCAGAGATAGGCTCATCCTCCTAATATGTGGTGGAAAAATATGTGCTAATGGGTAGAGGTTTAAGCCCCCTTCACACATTTTCACCACACATTAGGAGTGATTTCACTAGGAGTTCCACTTCTGGTTCATCTTGTCAAAATTCAAAAGTGAGCCTCCTCCGAGTATGTGGTGGAGAGATGTAAGGGTAACACAGACCTCTACCCAAACGAATAGAAGATCCCAACTCAATGCTAAAGGATGTCATAAATTCGTAATAGTAGAAAAGCTAAAATGACAATAAAATGAAGTCTACTAGCTCATAAGTGGGTAGTGGAGATTCCGGTTCTTGCTTTGGTGCTATGTACTTAATGTGCAGTACCATGTAACGGACAATGAGATGGGATTTAAATGGTTGAGATTTAAGCAAAAACACTTAATCCCATCTCACCGCCCCCTACACGATGTTGTAGCACTGAAAGCAAAATCCAAAGATCCTCTCCACCCAACATGTTCTTTTACTCATTCGTTCACACTCACATGAGCTAGAAATGAGAATTTGTACAATGGAGAGAAAGCCTTTTTGTAATTGGTATTATCTTATAAAGCTGTCTTTTTCTGCTCCCCTGGTCTTCATTTTAAAAAAGTTAGCCCATCTGGTCCCACATGTTGTCCAGCCTGGCTGACAACAAACCTTCAAAGGTTCCAACTAGGCCTACCATTACCTACACAGAGATGCTCGGGTTGTTTCTAATTGGGCCTGATTTATCAAGCCCACGAACTGGCTTGGTATCTCTAAAGAATATGCCTTACTTTGAACAGTGGTCCCCCACTCTCCCCAACCTCATGATTGTTGGATTAGAATAAATGGAACACTCAGTCCATCAATTTAATTATTCCAATTTAACTGTAATCAAGAGCGGTAATAGCGGTCCCAAATCAGGGGAGACCACTTATCAGGGCCCACCAACAACTTTATTCCAATTTAACTGTAATCAATAGCATTCTCAAATTAGAGGAGACCACTTCTCAATGATTACAAATATAAATTTAAATAAAAGTTTTTTTACGTCTCAATCTCTTTAGTGGATCATAAACAAATGTTGGTTCCCCTTAATACAATATATTACGTATAGGTCTTAAGCAGACTAACACCGTTAGTCCCCGTTAAATATATTTAAATTTCATAAGTGAAAAGACTAAAGTGCCCTTCAAATTATTTAATACATTGTCTTAATATATTATTTTAAAAAGAGATAATTGGTCATTAACAGCGACTAACAATGTTAAGCTAGTTATAACCTACACGTAATATATTGCACTAAGAAAACCCAACATTGCATTAATTTGTGGTTCACTAAAGGGACTCATACGTAAAAACAACTCTTTAAATAATTTAAAAAATATGGCAGAAAATTTTTCAAATAAATTACATTTAATAGGAAAATAAGCTAAGCAAATATAAGCCCGACAATATATGACAAATATATTCCCTAATGTATGGGAAGTGCTTTTTGCTGTATCTTATGTTCCTAGCTCTGTTTCTAAACAGAAATTAGTACTAATCTCATGCTTTTTTGAGGTTAAATAAATAACACCACTACATGGGTCATGCTTACTTTGAAAAGAATAATTAATTAATTACTTTATTATGTTATGATTGCATTTCTTAATTAGGTATCAAAGGTTCAAAATATCATATAACCATTCATTTTACGAGTCAAACTTGAGAGGTTGTACACCTTTAGAAACTACTTTTGTCGCAAAGAGAACCACAAAGGCACTGCTTGTAGTAGCTAGATAGGTTTTTTTATGCACTCCCAATATTTAACAAATTAACAATGGAAAGTAGAAAAGGAGTTTTGATGGATGTCAATTCATCCTCTCTTTTTTTTTTTCTTCTTCTTTTTTAAATGTCAATTCATTTAAAAAATGACCATATCATATATGAAAAGAGAGTAGTGAGAGATTGTGAGAGACATGTTGTATTGAGGGTTTAGTATTCAATTGTTTCCAGTCATGTGGGTTGGTTCCAGTAGGCAGTTAAGAAGCTAGAAAGGCGTTAATTGCGTTAATTGCTCAACAACATTGCCAGTTCCATTGACTAGGCCACCTCTGATATCATTTTCGAGTGCTTTCATCATTTTTCTGAATAGAAATTCAAGTACTTAAGCTCATTTCTTAGTTACAAGTTATCTAAAACACAAGTTGTCCGAGGTCTGGTGGGCTAATCTGTCCTTCTTGAAGGGTTTCACTCATTGAGTACCTTCTCTTGATGAATCTCATCTTAATTTTCTAACAAAAAAAAAAAGAAAAAAGCCAAAAAAAAATATTTTAAATTTCACTAAACATGTCATAGAAGTAAATACATATCAGTTATGGTTAGATTGGAAATGCCAAAATATGGAAATTAATACTTAAGATCCTATGTGAGGGAAGGCCAGGGCGGGGTGGGGTGCCAAGAAAACACTTTCAGCGAAGGCCCAATGTGGGCAACCGTAACATACCCCTACAAGACGAGCCTCGTGCAGTCAGGGTAGGATTTTCCCCACCCGGTCAACCCTTCCAGGGCCCCCCCGAGAAGCCATCACAGGGCCATGGCCACACTCCGGAAAACCAGCTACCAAGTGGGGGTTTGTTAAGGTATATTAGCCCACATGTTTCAGTTTGTAAGCTCCAATGTGGAACTAACCGTAACACACGCAAATCATGTTTTAGTGGGAAGCTTATGTAAAAAGGTCGAAATCTACTTGGATCCATATAAGAAAAATCTAAAAGGAGGTTTCTTATTAAGAACTAATGGAGCCTAAAAACATCATGGGTTTTGAAGGACAAATCATAATCTGGGATTTTCGAAGAGATGCAGGATGTGCAATGGAAGAAAATAGAATAGAGATCTGTCAACAACACCAATTGCAAAAATTCTCCTTGAGAACCCTAAACTCAAAAAACCCAGATTTTTTCAGGTTTACAAGACAAGGTTTTCAGCTATAGTAAAATTTGCAACTTACTCAGAGCTAGCTGGTATCTGACCTCCACTCACCCCAACCCTCTCCCTTCCCTTTTGTGTCCGCCATTATAGTCTGTTTTCAGGTCACTAAAGGTTTTCCAGTGCCAAAACCACTGTATCTGATAAAATATTTTAAGGAATCTTCCGAATGCTTTGGACCCTCATAATTTTCTTCCTCTCTCTCTCTCTCTCTCTCTCTCTCTCTCTCTCTCTCTCTCTCTGTGGTGCAGGCTATAAATACTCATGTGGAGGCTCTTCAGTTGAAGCACCCCTCGCCTCTAAACCTCAAGTAATTTTCCTCTCTCTCTCTCTCTCTCTCTCTCTCTCTCTCTCTCTCTCTCTCTCTCTCTAGATCTCTGTGACTTCTTCTTTATCCTCCTCATTATGGCACAGACCAAGATCCTGGCTACTTGTGTCTTTCTTCTTATATTGATGTTCTCCAGTGAAATTCTCTCTGTTGAAGGAAGGCGTTTAAAGACTGGAAAACTTGATGACTGCAAGGAATGCTTCCTGCAAGGCAAGAACAACTTGAAAGCAATGGCTACAGGTGATGAACCTTCTACCAGCTTCTTCCCCCAGGAGGGTAGAAGTGTGGCAGAGGTGCAGGTTGATGACTTCCGTCCCACCGATCCAGGTCACAGTCCAGGTGTTGGCAATTAATTCCATCAAAAGCTGGGGAAACACTGGTGGGAATCAAGAACAAAAACCATCCATGGCAATTGTATATAGGTTAATTCTTGAAAATTAGCTCATCAAGGAACTCTACCTGTGTTAATTATAATTAGGGTACCTCAGTTTGAATTCCTGCGACATTTGTATGTAAGTGCTTAATTTTAACTGGACAGTTCTTCAAGTTGTAAAGTTATGGTCTTTGTAATAAGAATCATATTAGATTTGTAAAGCAATAGTCTTTCTAATGATCTTTGTGTTTTCATGATGATCGAATACAATAAGCTAGATCACTGTATATATATGAAGAACATAAGCATTATCAATTGCTAATGTCAAGCACTGCTAGCTCCACCAAATGCATTAAGCAGGTTTTTGAAATTAAAACAGTGCAAACCTATTTAAAAATGCTTCTCTCATCAAAGGTTCAGTGAATTAAATGCTCTGGCTATCAGCCATCTTGGGCATTTCGGCATCCTAGAGAGCATTTCTCCATGAACGAAAAATACTCAGTGGGTAAGTTTGGTGTGTCGGTTCTAGCACCAGAGCTGTGGTTCCTCCAATTTTTTGAAATTTTCTTAGAAAGATCGCTCTACTCTCTTTCTATTCGTGAAATATCAGCATTTATCTATTTCCATATTTTAAAATTTTGTCAATGCAAGGTTGGTAAAGTAGTAAGATCCATACTTCTCAGTGGAGAGATGTCTCTGATCCTCTTTTTATGTATGAAATATCAGTATTTGGCCATCCAAATACAAGAATTTGTAAAATAATCTCCATATCCCCATGGAAATGTAAAATTCCTAAGTGTATGAAAGTCATTTCATTAACCCTTATGTCTAAGCATAGAGATAAGGATAATACAGCGCACCACACTCACCATGCTTATGTTCTCGATAACATAATGATGCTATGAAGAACATCTCAATCCATTGAATGTTAATTGCAGGTCAACTATATCGGCCACATAAACCCACTTAGTATATATTCCATGAGATCAACTGTAGGATTAAGCCATGACATATTCTTCATGTCATCATGCATTGATTAATAGACTTAAGCAATATTCGCAGATCACAGTCTATTTTTCTTAAAATAAACAAAAGGAATTCAAAAGTATCTTCATAAAGGTAAAGCCAACAAAGAAAAGGAAGGAATGAGAGTGAGGCCAGATCTATATATATCTATATCTATATAATTGCTCAAAACCCCATGAACCACTGAATCCTAAGCTTAGTTAAATTCATGCGCCCACCACTTAATGGCCATAATTTTGTAGTTTAATTCGTTAAACCAAAAGGGTCTGATTAAGTACTGTATGGATTTGAATCCTCTGCAACACAGAACTCAACTGAAGCTAGCATCTGTGTAAGGCGTACACTATGCCTGCCCAACCCTTCAGGGCCTTCACCATTTTTTTGGGGGTTATTTTCTCCAAAAGATCCCAGACAAATCCTTGTGGGTCGGCAAAAGGATTTTCATGTTGAAGCTGCTTTCCTCCATGGTTAGTGCTCCGTTGAAGCTTTCAATTACTATCATTATTTAGATCTTAGATTCAACCAGGTGTAGCAGTGCTGCACAGCCCTCATCACAACTGCAATTTGGAATCAATTCAGCATATGCCCTTCCAGCACTCCCACTAGCTAAGTCCTTGGTAGTACTAGCTACTATATAGACCTTCCATGATGTGCTTGTGCAGGTGTCAATAAAATCCTATTGACCCAAACCGGCTCAAACCCACTGACTAACCGAGCCTAGCCTGATTGAAGGGTGGGTTTGAGTTACAAAATAACTTTAAGAAAAAGAGCCTAAGTGATAAAGAACTCAATTTTTCGTGATGCCACCTACCATGCATTTTGTTTTGTTTTCAGGGTTAAAATCAAGCTTAAGTCAAGATAAAATAGGACTAACCTGATTCTCTTAGGGTAAATTAGGGTGTTTCGGGGCTTAGAAGAACTCTGACAGGGTTTGAGTTACAAAATAACTAAAAATAAAATATCGAGCCAAGTAATCAAGAGTTCAATTTTCGTGGTGTCACCCGCCCATGCATTTTGTTTTGTTTTCAAGGTTAAAATCAGGCCTAAGTCAAGATGAAAGAGGGCTAACCTCATCTAATCAGGGTAAATCAAGGTGTGTCGGAGCTTAGAATAACCCTGATAGGATTGGGTAGGATTTGGATTTAGGGTTTAGGTCCCTAGTGTAGATTTGGTTTTAAGCTAACCAGACCCAACCGACCCCGTTGACACCCCCACTCATGTAATAATGGCTAAGTGGGCTTTTTGTTTCCTTCACTGACTGCACCTTGATTGTGTTCCACGACTCACAAGGACTCAGTGGAAGGTGTTCATAGATGAGCTTCGACATCCCGTGTGAGAGCCAGGAAGAAAGGCACTAACATGTTGCATGATGTTGTAGCAGTAATCATTCTCTCTGTGACCATCTAGTTCATGGACCTTAGATACTTAACAATGGCCCACGTATGACAATGTTTGGATCTGAACAAAGAGTTCATCTCAGACCAAACAGTCTTCTCATAAGCTCACCTGATTCTGGGCCCAAGTTGGTGTTGGCTTAGAATGGTGCAGATGGGCTCACTTTAATTTGGGTATTAATCTTACCCCTTGGAACCACCTAAGTGAGGCTTCACAATTTACATGGGCTTTGTCTTCCTTGTCCATGCTGTTTGCAAGATATTAATGGGCCCAAGAGTTTTGCTAGGTCCACCTGAATCAAGGGTTGTACTGAGGGAGAGAAATAAACCGAATAAGGTAAAGTTCAGCCGGGGAACAGTCGTGGGTTGGGCTGGGCTAATATGGGCTCAGCTTAAGAGCTCAACTCAGGCCCAGACAGTACAGGGCCAAGAAAGACGTAAACCAAGCCCACCGTGCGGGCTGAGAAAAAACCAGGCCATGGCCCTATCCCCTGGGTGGGTCATACTAATAGGACCTATGGTTGCGTTAGGGTTTAATATTATGATTAATTTTAGTAGAAAATTTAATATTTACAATTACGAAGTCTAGGCCCAAGTGCCCAACCTTGCATATGTACTTATTAAATGTTCATTTTCCTTCTACCCAAAAAAAAAAAAAGTTCATTTTCCGAACCATTAAGAAAGAAATAAAAAAAAACAAGTAGATGATCCCAAAGTTCCGTTGTCATGAGCATGTCATCTTTCAAATATGTTTGAACATGCATGCATATGTCACTACATCTATGTGTATGCCACTTTTGAGGCATAGATATATCTTACAAACATGGTTAGAAGTGTCAGCAATACATACAAATCCCCCTCCGACACGAGGTTAACAATAAGTCGATGATATATAGCTGATATGTTGTTGATATGTCGTAAATGTCGCTTATGTATTATATTTATTGCATTTAACCCTATTTTGCTTCGATTTTCAACATTTACGAGTATACATTGCTTCGTTATCGCCTGCTTTTACATTATTTGTGTCAATTAAGCGAGATTTCATACAAATCTGCAAGTTGTTAAAACTTTCGATTTTGCCCGCATACAATTGGATATGTGTTGATTAGGAACATTTGTTTCGGTGGTGTTTTTTGTCAAAATAACACTCCTAGTATGTTTATTGATTTTAAGATATGCTATAAAACAAAATTTAGACTAAAATGACCCCAAATACCCTTTGAAATTAAATGTCGATTTTTCATCAACTAACATATCACAATATGATGCCCATCGATACGACAACACAAAGCGATTTTTTGAACGTTGCTTACAAGTAGACTTGTAAATGGATAGCCAAAATCTACCTCCGAATTCACATTCATATTCGTTTAAAGGTATCGGTATCCAAAAATTTGATTACCGGAAAATATCCGTATCCGTTCGCTAAGCAACCAGATTCTTATTTGGATAATTGCTAATCGAATCGGATAATATCCTTATAAGTTTTTATCTAGATAGAGTAAAGTATTTAACATTTTTTCTTTAAAAATAATTGATAATCGGATTCAGATAGCGGTATTCGAAAATTAGAAATTTATAATAAAAAATGAAAAAAATTTGACATTATCAATCAATAATCGGATATTTTATCGGATTGGATTATTATCGGACATCCGATAAAGTTTCGGATTCAAATTCAGATGCCTTCTCTAAATTTTTGTCGGATTCAGATTCGAATAGCGGATTTGAATCCGGTCTGGTTACAGTTCTACTTACAAGCAATGTTCTAATTTTCCACATAACTATATGATGATGATGCATTGATGTATCATTGGCAGCCTTAGTACCATTCGAACATAAATGTCACCTACGATGCACCGTTGTACGGTCCAGAACCTCAACATTAATTGGGGAAAGAGATTCCCTCGTAAGTCGTTACTAACAACCACTGTACTTGACTTTCTTTTAATAGAGAAAGGTTGAAATTCCATCCTCTCAATTGCTTATCAGTTTATTTTGCGGGAGGACAGGGGCCTTCCACTGTGGGCTTGTTCAGATAAGTTGAGTTCCTCTTCGGTCGGTAGGGGTGGGCCGGGGGGTCTTCTTGAGCTATAAAGCGGGCATGCGTTATTCTCGAGTCCGTTGGGGATGCCGCCTCTTCCTTGGGCTTGCGGTTTTTCTGCGGGCCTCGTTTGCGGCGCCGTGGTGCTCTGCTAGGAAGGCTCACGGCGCTGTGTTTGGCCTCCCCGGCCTGTCTTGTGGGGCGCTTGCTTTCTTGCCTGTTTCATGAAAGTCTTTCCTTGCTTATCAGTTACAAGTTACGAGACCACACCTCAGAAATAAAGTCAACACTTCCAATAATCAAGTCCCTGTAAAAACCGTTAGATTGGGATGTTTTACATGGAAGTTCACTATATGTTATCTGATAAGTTCCGTAGATTCTGATCTAATGGTTGATTAGTCAAAGACTATGGTATTTAACTATGAAACTTGCTGTCTTAAATCAGTTACTCTAATTACCAAAAAAATAAAAAAAATCAGTTACTCTAACATACAAGTCCCTAACGCTATCCTAAAATTGACGACCGAAATTAGAAGAGCAGCTGGCACGAGATCCTTCAAAGCGACCGAAATCGCAGCCCCTGGGTCTCCGAGTCTATCAAATCGAACGGTTGAAATCTCATTCCGTATTTTCAATTTCAGCCGTTCAAAACGAATCTTATATCTCACGAGGGCGACCTCAGCGTTCCACCGCTTCCTATTAATTCTCTTTGTAACACGGAGGTTAGACTTCTTTCCAACCCTGGTTCTGCTCCTACCAGGCCAGGTTATCTGCTTCTCTCTCTCTTCTTTCTCTCCTTTTTTTTGTTTTTCTGTGGAAGATTTGTGCCCTAGTTTCTCGATCAATTATTTAGTTCTCTGTGGAAGAGGAAAATCCAGAAGAGTAGAAGAGATGATGCAATCAAGTAACGGAGCTGATCCGCAGCACCAGCAACCACAACAGCCACAACAACATCACCAGCAACAACAATGGATGGCGATGCAATATCCGGCGGCGACAATGGTGATGCAACACCAGATGATGCCGGCGCCTTACCCGCAGCACTACATGCCTTACCATCACCAACAACAACCTGCGCAACAGCAGCAGCAACAACAACATGGATCTACGGATGAGAACAAGACGCTCTGGGTTGGAGATCTTCATTATTGGATGGACGAGAATTACCTCAATAATTGCTTCGGTCACACCGGCGAGGTTAGTTCCTTTTTTTTTTTTTTTTTTTTTAATTTTTCTAGTTTTCTCTTCCTCAAATTCATATCTTTCCTTCGTTATTCTTGATTATAATTATTAAGAGTTACTTTGTTATTGCTTCCGTAATGGGAATGATTTTGTTGAATTTATCATAAACATTCACACACAAAAATTCAAGAATTAACGTGTTTTGAAGTCTAACAAAAAAAAAAACCCAATCTAACTTATTTTTGGGTGAGTGAGGTTTAGTTATTTTATAAGAGTTCTACAAGAAGTTTGTGCATGTCTTCTGAGCACTTGTAAGAATTTGATTTACTGTTCATGCTTGTTGGAGTAGAATGATGTTGTTTAATCACAGAGGCCGCACGAAATTTTTTTTTTTGGCGCCAGACGTTTGATCTCTGACGTGGAGTGGGCAGGGAATACCTGCGAGTCAATTCTTTTATGGATGGACATGACATTGGCACTGAGGAATTGATAGTATCATCAAAATTTATCCTCTATGTCCGTACCTTCACGATATTGAATAAGAAAGATCTCGTGAACCTTATTTGTAGCTTTCTTTTTATTAATGGCTTTTTCATTCGTTCTGCAATCTTTATTTGGTGGATGAATTTGTCACCGATTTTGCTTGAAATCACAATTGATCTATTTCATACATTGTACATTGTGCATCAAATTTACTTGATCTAGTTGTCATTTTTAATTTGAGTTGTTTATAATGGAACCACACATTGAGTGGTTTAAGATGCTGATCTACTACAGCGCAACCTGTGGTTTTGGTTGTCTATCACTTCAAGCAGCCAGGTGAAAATTTAATGCGAAAGCAACTTGCATTGTTCAACACAGGGAAGTGGAGGACAAGAATTCCTTCAAACACCCATCCTTGGGCATTTATTGCTCTAGGGGATTCTATACTTTCTAATTCCAACACGTAGGTATTTAGAGGCCTAGAATTCTCTAATGTTTTTACTTCTATTATTTGTTGTCTCTATTTTATTTCCCCACTGCAATCAGTACTTGATCTGCTTTATGGTCATTGCCCCTGCTTCTTGGTGTTTACTAATTGTCACGTATTGAGTTCATTTACTCTTGAATGATGCTTCACTATTGTAACTCAGTAATATTCATATGCGTTGATAATTAAATGGGGCTCGACTCTTCTACCTCCCCTTTTTATGATTTTTTCAACTTTTTCTTCATTTTATTAATTATTAAGCTTACACTTTTTTCTCCAGGGTTGCAATGAACTATAATAGTCATGTACATAATTGTTCGATTAGCCTTGTTGCTTGATTGCTTCATTATTTTATTAAGAATTTACCAGACTACAATTGTATAAGTATTTTATTTTAACCATTCATTTGATTTGTGTATAATGGAACCACATAAAGTATGATATAGTCATTTAGCCCAAACGAAAAAAAGCACAATGCAGTACTGTATTGGAAAGAGTGCAACTAGGAGCCATTGTCCACATAAAGTATGTTGATGTAGGGGACTCTTTCGACATACGTTTTTGTTTCATTGACGGTGTGTTATTGGTTCTGTTTCTGGTTTTCAAAAATGATGAATGAGTCTAGTAGTTTTCAAGGTCAGAATGAGATGCTGCCAGGACTGAGTTCTCCTAGGGCTGTGACGGTGATTTGATCCGAATATATTAGTATTCTGATGGTTGGAATTTCTTGTGAGCTCTTATGTTTTGTGAATAGTTTCCAAAGATGGACAAAAAGCTATGGGTTATGGTTTAGAGGTTAGAAGAAAAAAATTGGGGTTGGGGATTGTTGTGTCCAAATCTGACTTGATCACCCTGAGATTGCTGAGAACCCGTAGAAGGAAGAAAATGTCAGTACAGGCTGACCTTGGTTGGTTGGGAGGCCGCCTCTGACGATCAAGTTAGTACTTACACAGCACTAAAGAGGCTTTGAGAATTTGCAGAGCCTGAGACTGAATTAAAAGATTTTGTATTACCTCAGTTGAACGAATTAAGGGTTTATATGGTTTAGCCTGATCAATCTTGCTTGTCGGATGGAGGCGGCTTGCTTTCTCCTAGATTGTTCATTTTAGGGTAGTTGGAAGTTTTCTTAGCGGTCCCCACGTTTGTATCCCACTCATATAACGAAGGTTGCCACTCAACCCTCAAGCCCCGATTTTTAAGGGATAGGATTCGGATTATAGAAGATCTTCGCTGAATATGTCTCTCTAGGTGGATATGGTGCGCAACTAATAGTCCTTACCATAACCGTCTCTTTTCTCGTGATAATGTCATCTTTCCTGACCTTATCATTCCCGAGCGCATGTATTCTTCCCGAGCTTGGCAGGTCAGATCCACAGCTTAGTACTCTTGAATCTGGCTGCTTCTGATGGTCGACCTTGGTTCAAATCAATCGGTCAAAATGTACAAAACAGGGATGATTCAACATACTGTTGTTGATGACCTTCTTGAATGTCAGCTTGATTTGTTGATGATATTTTTGGGAAGAAGAAAAGACAAAAGAGAAGAACAGACCAGGATTGTGCTGTAAATCCCATTTGCATTGCTCAACACATACCAAATCTCCTTCGAAAAAAGCCATATTCTTTACTCAAATTGTCTTCAGTAGATGCAGTTATTATACATAAATATGTGTATAGGGAAAGGATTAACATAAGACTGTAATTCCATGGGTAACAGTCCTCAGATGTTGGTCAATCTCCAGTAAATCAGTGGGAAAACTCAGGCATAAACCAAGTTTGACCATCTCTGAAGAATGTTATGATTCTAAGAAAATCAGATTGTTGAAGTTGCTAAAATTCAAAGTGAATGATGTTAGGCTGTAGATAATGCACAGCTAGGTGTTGCTTTTAACTTCCGGAGAAAGATATAGCAGCAGTTTTCAAATTAGAAACCAGGATTTTGCATGGGACTCAAACTTGGATTGACTGGAGATCTGATGGAAAAGGTGTAAATATGATGGGTAGAACAAAAGAAAAGTGGATGGAATGGAATTAAAAGATAGGGTCCAGAAATAGAAGATTGTAGTACTAACTGGCGCAGTCCAGCCAATGTAATGGGCATGGATTTGGATCAGGTGAGGTGGCTAATGGGATGGATCTATGGTGCAAAAGAGTAGGGTTCTGAAGCTATCACGCACCGGTGGTTGCAGCAGAAAAGAACTTGTAGGAGTGGCAGCAGGGTCACTCAAAAAGTGGCGGCAGTTGCAAGTTGCAACAGCAGTTCTGATGATGGATGAAAGCAGCAGCAGCAGCATTTGATGGCCTTTCACAGTGGTTCAGTAGCTTGAATAATAAATCAGAAGTAATCCGTTTGTGAAGAGAGGAAATAAGAGAAGATAGAGGAGGGGGGCAGGGGATGGGCTATCTCAGCCCTGATTCTGTCATCTGCAGTTATAACAGCTGTTGGGCGTTGATTACTCAATTACTCAGTAAGCAATAGCGACTTGACCTGCAGATTCAAGTTCTCAAAGTTTATTTTTCTATTGCAATGAAAGGGCCTATTGTAGGATTTCTAGCATGGACAAGAGCTTTACAAGAAAAGCTTTCAGAGCTGAAAAATATAAACTATTAACCTGGCAACTAGTGACAATAGAATCTTAAGAAAATAAAAACTAACTAGATTTAGAGACTACGAGGCTTTATAATTCGGCCACAAACAATAATAACTCTAGTAGAAACTAATAATTATCAAAATACAAACCAAACTAAGCTTCTACATACCAAGGATAAAGCCTCCATGTGATCTGAATCATCTGATCTTAGACCCCACAGATCTTCTGAAAAAGCAATCCCAAACAAAACAAAAATTGGCCCTGACACTGTCCATGTGAACAGTATCATGAACAGTGTTTTGGCTTTTCTAGAAGACCTTCTGTGCTGGCCTGACCTGGTCCACTTCTGGTCCTCTGAAGCTGGTGCGGGTATGGCCTGGTTCTAACATTGTCCCCCCTTCATGGGCTGATATATTTGTCCCATTACAACACTAAACCCCAAATAAAAACCCTTAGGCCCATAGAACCCAATCATGAGCCAAATTTAAGCCTTTGACCCAATGAGATTATGGGACAATCCTTACTGCATAACTGCACATATCTGTCATCCAGGCGAAGGTTAGTTTTTCTAAATCCTCAGTTTGTACTATAATAGAGTCTAAATATAAAAATTAATTAATTTTTGAAGATTCTGTTAACTGTTTAGATGAGAAGAATGGCAGAGATTGAGAAAAGTATTCAATGGAAATGATGGAGACATCAGACCAGAACATGGTTGAGTTCTGTGCATGACAGGCGTATGCAGTTTGTCACCTGATGAGGGGTTCTAGTAGCCATATTTATGGTCCAATTCCATTTGAGTCCCATGCTTGAATTTCCCCACCCACTGCTGCAAATCTCTTGACAGGACTGACATGAATATATGGGAAGCATTAAGTCAAATCTACTTGAAGTAGTAGGATATGGGAATAAGAAGGGTTACTGGATGATCATGTTTTGCAAGTGGCAAAATTTAGTGCTTAATATGGATATTCCAAGGCCATATTTTTCCATGGTGTTGATTAATTCTCAATATTCTTAAGTGTTATGGACTAGTAATTTATGCTGTAGATCGGATGAAGTGTCTAAAAAGTTTCAGAAGTTGCATAACTTCCGAGTTGCTTTGTACCTTTTCTGATGTCCTCTAGGAGTTTTAGGAACTCTGCTTGCTTAGGTTAAAAGTATTATTGTGTCTGGGTTTTACTGCTGATCCAGATGCCAAATTTTTAGAACTTCACTTTGTTATGCTCCTATTATGCTCCTAAACACCAGCTTAACGATGGTTGTCTCTCTTGCTCTTCACTCAATGTTCCGACACACAAACACATAGCAACATAGAGTAACAATAGGATGTAGCTGAGCAGGATAAGGAAAACTTCATTAACCTTCAGTCAAAACGGAACAACAGAATGTCTTAGATCAGCAACAAAACTAGAATGAACTGTATTGATTCAGTAAAACTCTTCTCCTATTATCTACCCGAGAGCAGCAGCTCTCCCCTGCAAATCCACCTTGCAAAAGCCCTTACAATATTCAACCTACCTTTCTTTGCCTCACAACTCTCAATATAACAAACTCCCTAACGATTTCCCACACTCCCCCAGTCCCTTCTTCCCACGTGGACTACATTCCCTGCTCCATATCAGACATGTACCTCAATGCATGGTGTGGCTGCCCCCAATCAGCCTGTGCCACCTTGTCCACCGTCTCTAGCTGGTTTTCTCATGGTCCCCCTCCCTTGCTGGAGTAGCTGATCCCCTGGTGTACGCTTGAGACACTAGGGGCCCATCACACTTTTAAGAATGGCTAGACTGGCTGCTGCTTTATGATAGAGAGCGAATTGGATAGAGATTTTATTATTTTCTTGTCAAGCAAGTGTTCCAGTTATTCATTTTCACTTTTATCTGCATACTTATCAGTTGCTTTGTATGTATGTCCTTGGGTGCTTTTGTTTCCTTTAAGCAGCCAGATTGTGCATTTGATTTCTGACCTTTTGGCATCAAATTTCCAGGTAATATCTATAAAGGTTATCCGCAATAAGCAGAGTGGTCAGTCAGAGGGCTATGGTTTCGTGGAATTTATTTCAAGGGCAGCAGCTGAAAAGGTACTACAGAGCTATGGTAGCACTACAATGCCCAACACAGATCAACCCTTCCGCCTAAATTGGGCATCATTTAGCTCGGGTGAGAGGCGTTCAGATGCTGGGTCTGATTGTTCAATATTTGTTGGAGATTTGGCATCAGATGTTACTGATACCATGTTGCAAGATACTTTTGCGAGTAGATATCCATCCGTTAAAGGTGCCAAAGTTGTAATTGATGCAAATACTGGACGCACAAAAGGTTATGGTTTTGTGAGGTTTGGTGATGAAAGTGAGAGATCACGAGCTATTTCTGAAATGAATGGTATATATTGTTCAAGTAGGCCCATGCGTGTAGGCGTTGCAACCCCAAGGAAGTCATCTGCATATCAACAACAATATTCTTCTCAAGGTAGGGGATTCAAAGTATTCGTGCTTCTAAAATGTGGTTATAATTACAATATTTTTCTTTTCTTTCACCAGTCTGCTCTTGTTAGTCTAGAATTAAAATTAAGGTCAGTTCTTCAACCTGTCCATGATGTTGTCTTGAGTGTATCACTGCTACTTTTCTCTAATATTTTGAAATAATCTGTTACTCCTGTTACTTTGGAACTACATCTTCTTTAAAGCATTTTCTCCAGAGAATCTGGTTTGTTCTTTTTGTTTCCGGTAGTTAACAAACTCATTATATGCAATTAAGAATTGTTAAGAGTTTCAGTGTGCAACCTAGCTTTGTTGGATTTTTCTGTTCTTTACCATAACTAGTCCATGGTTTATAATTTGACACAATGTGTGCTGATGTCACCATGAGTCTTATCCCTGGCCAAAACCTTAAGTGGGTTCCACTAGATGGCTCCAAGAAGCCCCCCAGGCTGGCTGAACCCCCTAGGAGGGGTATTTTAGACATTACAGCCCTATTTTATTGCTGGAATTATTTCTAGATTTAGTCTAAAGTCCAACTTGGTTAATACTTCTTAACTTGAGTTGGTTGTTGAGTTAGTATAAGTGTCCTAAGGAGTTCTTTTTCAAGTGAACTTCTTTAGATTAGAGTTCTAAGTTATTTAATCTTTTATTTTCAGCATTTGACTATTATGGATAATTAGATGCTTTGATTTTATTTGACGGGTTGAGTGAATGTGGTGGTATCCCAATCTATAAAGGAATCCCACTTAGTCTGAAGTGTCTTTTAGTAGGCTATAAGTAGAGCTTATTCTTTCTTTGTAACTTAAGTCTGATTATTGAATAAAATTGAGTTTGAGTTAAGGATCATTGTTCCTTGTTGAGGGGGCCATGGTTGAGTAACTAAGAGTTTTGTTCAAGGATCAGCACCTTTATTAGTATTTCCAGCACCTACAAGCATTCAAAGTAATCTTCTTCAAGAGTTCCAGCATCTGCCATCCCCTTCCTCTTCCTTCTCTCTCACCCGCAGCCCCCCACCCAAAAAAATTCTTATAATAATCCAAATTTGGGTTTTTTTGGTCTTCCGGCCCTCTTCCAGTGTGAAAGATCAACGCTTGCCCCCCCCCCCCCCACAATGTTGATCCTGGCTCCACCCTTGCCCCACCCTTGCCCCACCCCTTCTCTTCCTTGCACAACCCTAAGGACCTTGGTATAAAGTCTAATATCCAGTTAGCCTTGGGGGTCATAGACATAGGGGATCTGAGTGACCTATTTGATAAGACCCTCCGTGCAAAGAGTCCTTCTTGGTGCAAAAGAAGCAGGGCAGTTAAGACCATTGAAGAGACCCACCCACCACCAAACCCTATAGTCCCACTACAGTTGTAACCATGGTTGTCAAAGCGTCTACCTAGGCGGTAAAGCGGTTGAAAAACCGCTTTGTTTTGAACCGCTTAATTGATGCCCAATTTAGAACCTAATTTTTGCTCCGGGGGCCTCCCCAGACCCCCGGTGAGCACAACAAAATGTGAAACATAAGCCATACTCAACATCAAGAATCAATGAATTAGTAAATGCCTAGGCAGATGCTTTGACAACCATGGTTTGATGAGATGAACTTATTTTTTTTTTCTTTTTTTGAATAATTTTTCATAATTATAATTCTTGAATGCTTGCTTTTTTGGGATGAATGTGACTATTGAATACTTGTTTAGCTTATTATAGAAAGTAGTTGTATTGAAAAATTTTAACCCAACCGTTTTGGTCACCTTATTGCCACCTAGGCTCCGCTTTGTCGCCTAATTGCCTAGACGGAGCCCCAATCGCTTGGGTTGCCTTGACAACCATGGTTGTAACACCAAAGGTGACCAATCTTATCAAAACAAAAAATTGTGGGCCAGTCTACGATAACAGCCCAAGTGAGTGTTTTTCACTGCCATGAAAGAAGACACTTAGCTAGAGAGTGTCCTAAGGGGAGGGGACTTGCAGCTCTAGAGGAACCCCAGTTTAATCCATCTTTTGAAGAGAGTTTGAGGAGGAAGAGTATAGTGCAGATAAGATAGATTCAGAAGCCCATCTCAATTTGGTCTCCAAAATCTGAATGGATACTATTGAAGAGGAAGACTGGAATAGGAACTCTATCTTCCACACAAGACTTAGAGTCAGAGGACTTATTGCGCTAGCTATCATGGACAGTGGCAGTAGCATCAATGCAGTATCAGAATTCATACAAAAGGTAGGACTCTAACCTGAGAAGCATCCCAAACCCTACAAGGTAGCATTACTCAACGATTCCAGGTTGGATGTGGTTACTAGATGTATCCCAGTCACTCTACACTCCCTACTATGATGAAATTTGGTGTGATGATCCCCATGAAGACAACTAACATCATCCTAGGCAGGCCATGGCTCTATGATAAAAACGTAAATATCCCTTGCCGGGTGAACAAATGCATCTTCAAGCATGAAGGGCAAAACATCATACTTTCTACTCCTGAATCTAGCTGAAGAGGCCAAGAAGAGATAGGCCATGTGCACCAGCCAGCAAAGTCCTATCAGATCCAATTAATCATGATGACCCAGTCCAGCAGAGCTCCATAGAGGCCTCGTGTGAAGACAGTCCCAGCAACATCCAAAGTCCTAGCAGCAAGCAACCATTCATCGGGGATGAATGTTTTCAAGAGAGGCAGAACTGATGTGACCAGGAGTCTTACCCCTGGCCGAAACCCTAAGTGGGGTCCACTATATGGCTCCAAGAAGCACTCTAGGCTGGCCAAACCCCCTAGGAGGGGTATTTTGGGCATTTACGGCCCTATGTATTGCTAGAATTAATTCCCAATTTTGTCCTAGAGTCCAGGTTGTTTAATACTTCTTGAGTGAGTTTTTGAGTTAGTAGTCGAGTGTCCTAAGGAGTTCTTTTTCAAGTGAACTTCCTTGGATTAGAGTTCTAAGTTATTTAAACTTTTATTTTTAGCATTGACTATTACGGACCATTAGATGTTTTGATTTTATTTCAAGGGTTGAGATTATGTGGTGGGATCCTAATCTATTAGGGAATCGCACTTAGTCTTAGAATCTTTTAGTAGGCTATAAATTAGAACCTATTCTTTCTTTGTAACTTAAGTCTGACTATGAATAAAATTGAGTTTAAGGATTATGGTTCCTTGATGAGGGGCCTACAAGCATTCAAAGTAATCTTCTTCAAGAGTTCCAGCATTAAACATGTAAGCCCACATGCCCCCATCCCCTTCCTCTCTCACCTGCAGCCTTCCCCATCCCTTCTCTTCCTTACGCAACCCTAGGAACCCCCCCCCCCCCCCCCCCCCAAAAAAATAAAAATCGTAGCCCCCCTTGGCTACTTCCCCATCCCTGACAGCAACCTAAACCACCTCTTCTAACCCCTACGATATCTCCCAGCCCCTCCATCACCTCTCTCCTAGTGCCCGCAAGCTTCCCCACCACCCCTTCTTCTTCCCTGCGGCAGCACCAAACCCCACCCCTGCAATTCCCTATTTCCCAGCCCCTTAACCCCCCTTTGTCTCCCTATAGGATCGCACCAAAACATAGGCCTCAGTCCTGCTGTTGGTTTTCCTAAATAAACCATATTTCCCAAGGTCTGAAAATTCCTGCATTTCATCTTTTACAAAAAAAAATTCCTGCATTTCATCTTTTACAAAAAAAAATTCTGCCATTCATCTTCAACATCTTGACCTAAGCCCTAGTTCATCGTGGACTTCTACAATCTAAAACCCTTAACAAGTTCTGAAATTACAAAACAGCATTGACTATCCACCCTCCCACCTAGCTGAAACCCTAAAACCCTAGTTTTCAATCCCTTCCTGTTAAAAATCAGAGCTAAGGTTTTAAGTGCCTAGAACCACCTGCACCCCTAGAATAATCATTATCTTTGCTGGAAGATTCTCGGAGCCCTTAGTTTTAGGGAAAATTCTCAAAACCCTAGCCCTAAAACTGGGTTCACATCAGTACCCTCAATATAATACAAGTTTTTTCTCTCTCATGTTTTGGGCCGAGATTAGTTCAGAGTTGGTTCTCATCTATCAAGCTTCAAAGAAGTTAAGTGTAGTTCTAGAACTAGTGAAGGCCATTTCAAGATTCGAACATTTTGAAGTGGATGTGGCGAATGCAATATGAGTACAAATTAAGAGTATGACTGAGTGGACGCGAGTGTTGGTTAAGTTTGTTTTTCAAGATTCATAAAGTGTATCCCCTCTTTTCCCACTGTAGTTTGTTTACCCAGAATTATGTTGGGTAAGTCTGGCTCTAAAGTGCGATGTTATCTGTTGAACACTTGAACTCAGTTGACGGGGAAGTTTCAGTAATAGGATTGGCAAGACTAGGCATGATTTAAGAAAAAAGGTTGAACTACATTGGAAAACAATATGTTGGTGAAATGCTGTTTGCTTGATTAACAGGGCTCCAGAAGTTAAAATAAAAATGAAATATTTAAAAAATAAAATAAATATAATAATAATATAATATATATATATATATATATATATATATATATATATATATATATATATATATATGTGAGGTTGTAAGTCTCACTCAAGCAACTTAAAGGCACTAAAAGGAGTGTCGCTGGACTTGCATGTCTAGAAGTTATGAAGAATCATCTCTAGATTTTGTCAATCACTTCCCTTGTGCTGTTTGATTTTACATCAGCATGTTGTTTTGACCCAATTTTGGTGTATTAGAAGAACCTGAGTTATGCAACATAGAATAGAGATTTGGGTCATCGTTGCACTTAATCTTGATTCCTGAGAATGCGTTGGCATCACTGAGAATAGCATCTTTATCTTTACTTTGGCTGTTTAGGCGTTGCTGTATTTTTTTTCTTCCTTTTTTTCTTTTTTAATGAAATATCAATACTGAAATGCAATGAGTAGTTGGTTACAATGATCTAACTCTCATGGTATATAGAAGAGCAAATAAGAGAGATGAATAAGACTGTAGAGATTGGGAGGGGGGGGGGAGCATTTGTAGGGGAGAGGGGTGGGAGGTGTTGTTTAGCCTACAAGACCACGAGGGTGAGTGAGAAAGTGGAGGGAAGTACCATTTAGCTAAGAATGGAAGAATGGAAATAAAATATGGAAGTGCTTTTCGAAAGATGGACATGACCCTAGAGAGAAAATAGGAGTAAAGTGGTGATAATTAATAAAATAAGTAAAATATGTTAAAATTTTATTTGGCAGTGCTGGTAAGTAGTGATTTGTAGTAGTAGCATATCCGCAGTTGTAGCTGTGGTAAGTTCCTGTCCCATATTCACTTAGGCTGCGTTTGTTTGCAAAGGTGGGATGGGAAAAAAGGGGTGAAAAAAAAACATGTGGGCCCCATGTGTAGTGGGGTGAGGGAGAAGGGAAGGAAAGAAAAGGGTTTTGTGAAAAAGTGATAGTAGTGGGTCCCACCTTTTACTTTTCCATACCTTACCACAAAATCCCACCAAATTTGTGGGGTTTTAAAAAGCCTTGGGGTGGGGAAGTTGGGCTGCCACCTCACCAAACAAGTTTCCTTGATTCAAGGAAGCTTGTCTCTCACTTTCCCACCCCAAGCAACCAAACAATATACACACTTTTAGGAAAAGTAGAAAAAGTTTGTTTTTTTCAAGAATTTTCCCACCTCACCTCTATTCCAGTAAACAAACACAGCCTTATTCTTGCTGGTTGAAGTCATCGCACCTAAGGTATTGACTTGAAAACTTGTTTTTTCAAAAGCATTTCTTACTCAATTTATTTATTTTTTATTTTCTTTAATTAGCTTTGGTATTGGTAGGTGGGTATGCATCAGCTGGTGCTGTGCAGTCTGATAGCGATTCTGGTAACACAACAGTGAGTCTTGCTCGCTCTAATGCATTATCCCTCAAGAGTAGCAACATATTTCTCTTCCTTTAACCCATGTTTTATTGTAGATATTTGTTGGAGGTCTTGATGCCAGTGTCACTGATGAGGACTTAAGGCAGGCCTTTTCGCAGTATGGAGATATAGCCTCTGTCAAAATACCAGTCGGAAAAGGATGTGGTTTTGTACAGTTTGCTAACAGGTATATCTGGGTTAATAAGAACGTTTCGTGGGATTTCAGATTTAAGTAGCTGCACTTTCTTATCATTAATTTAAAGGAACCCCCCCCCCCTCTTTCTCTGCAGAAGCAATGCTGAGGAGGCATTAAATAGGTTGAATGGGACAGTCATTGGCAAGCAAACTGTTCGTCTATCTTGGGGTCGTAATCCAGGAAACAAGCAGGTAAATGTGCATTTTAGATACCAAGAACTGAGTTTCCGTTTGGTTCCCTGCTTAGTGCCTCATTCCTATTGTCTTAGAATCCAATTCGCCAAATATAAATCTATGGTTGTCACTTTTATTTTGATTGCAATCTGCAAGTTTTCCCTCACTAACAGGATGCATTCTGTACTGGACAGATGAGAGTGGATCCTAGTACCCAGTGGAATGGGGCATACTATGGTGGTCAGATGTATGATGGATATGGTTATGCAATGCCTCCTCAGGACCCGACCATGTACGCTGCTGCCGCTACTGCTGCTGCATATGGGGCTTATCCAGTGTATGGAAACCAACCACAAGTTAGCTGAGTATCTCAATGAGCTCTAGTTGTAGTCAATGGACATCCGCACTAGGATGTCAAGCTTCATTATCTATCTGTAGTTTTATGGGTTGTGTTGAATCATCATGAGACTCTCATGGTGGCCCAGAATTGAATTTTGGCAAACCAAATTGTTCTTAGGATTTTATTTAACATTTGTTTGAAATTTTGAGAGGTTGCGACAAGAAAGTTTACAATCATGCGGGCATTTGGATTGCTTCATTAGTAGAAATTTGATTGATCTGGATGCGGGATGCCCTGATCTGATTTTGAGGGAGTCTTGTTTCTGGCCAGTTTGGATGCTTGCGTTTTTTAGGATGCAACATAGTATTGTGTTGCAGATGGTTGGCCTCCTAACGTATAGATGATTTTATGCTCATTGCATAGCTCAATTTAGGCCATTAAGGAAGCTAAAGGGAATGCTAAGCTTTTAATCTTCTAGCCCATTTCACATTAAAGGGGTTTCCTGGTAATCCGATCACCACCCGAACTTCACTTCCAGCACTTCCTCTCTTGTTTGAGATTGAACTTAACTGAAATGGATGTTGAGTTCTCAGTTGAACTGGGGTATGCTGGAAGCTTGAGAATGCTTATTCAGAAGTATGCTAAATCAAGGAACATCCAGAACAATTTACAGTCTGGTCTCCCTTGCACTAATCGCAGGTTATGTTGTTTCATGACTTCTAATCGGATCTACAGGGAAGAGACTGTTAATCTGGTTAATGCAATCTTGACAAACAACGATGACTTAAGTATTTGTGTTTGCATTGGAGAATACAAAGCTCATGAGAGCAGGTTCTCAATATCACTGGAGTGTGGTTCCAACTGCCAGAGGGCTGCCCAAATTCTCTCTGCTTGTATGGTTTTATGTTGAAGGGATTTGACAAGATTCCACTCACTCTTGCTCCAAGATGACCCAATTAAATTTTGATCTATTAATATTTACACGATGGTTTACAAAAAAATTTTTAATTACATAGTCAGTAACGTCTTGCCTACGTTGTATTTGTGTTATGTCGCTGGTTTCAGAACCTTTGTTCCATTAGAGCTTGGGAAATCTTAAGGGCCACTCTTGACTAATCCCAAAACTTAATTTCACCCCTTGAGTTACCTAATTTATCAGTCACATTCTTTATAAACGAAAAATATATCGATGACACCCCTTGCCATTAAGAAGTCACAATCAAGTGTTGATGTTAGCAAGTTAACTTTTTCAAAAAGACAATAATGTCTCCAAACAAAATACCTCACGCTCACTCATCTTCTTTTACTGTCTTTCATTCTTGCATTTTTTTTATATGATTCCTATTCTGTTATATAATTTTTTCCCCTATGTTCTTCCCTTATGATGTGAGCGTAATATTGAAGATAGATAAACAAAAAATAATTGAAACTAACTATATTTGTAATAGGGGTTTTGACTGATATATTGAAGAACTTAAGAAGTAACGTTAATATTATGAAATTTTCCCTTACCAGGCTTTCTCAACTAAGCCATATTTCTAATAAAATTTTGTCCCACATAAAACCCCTACCAAATTTTTTTTTTTTTTTTTGTAAACAACACTTCATTCATTAAAGAAAAAAAAATACAGACACACTAAGTTAAAGAAATAAAAGTACAAACACATTAAGATAAAGAAAAATACAGACACACGAACACTAAGACACAAGATTCAAACCGATCCAAGTAGCGGAATACTTGACAAAAGTGCTAGTGACAAAAGTGCCAGTGAGCAATATCTAAACTTAACCCCAATAACATATTTGGAGAAAAACAAATGTTGTTTCCTCTTGTACCCTCAAACTTTAGCAAAATGATTACTTGCCCCTCAAAATTTCCGTTGAGAGCAGTTAATGTCAACTTTATAGTATTCCACACGTGTCGCACTAAAAATTTTTCCCATTCTTTGGCGGAAAACTGATTCTACGTGGCGCTGTTCGTTCGACCCTAAGAGTGAAGAACAATTATCACTAAAAGATCTTTACTTTTTTCTATTATTTTATTATTTTTCTTTAAAATTAAATATTTAAATCCAAATCATAATTGAGGCAGTGTTGACGTGTTACTGGCAGGTGGCGTTTGACGCCGTTTAAAGAAAATCAAGTGGATCGAAGATGAGCTCTCGCTACCCAACACGTTTCGATGGAAGGAATCTCTCTCCTCTCTTCTTCTTCGTCTTCGTCTTCTCTTCTTCCTTCTTCTTCCTCCGTTTCGTGTCTCTTACAACCTAACCGTAGACATCTCTGTCCTCGTTCCTTCAGAGCTCAAGCTGTTTCTTCTTCTTCGTTTTCTGTTACCTTTACAGAGAAGCCGAAGGTTGTCGTTACTAGAGAACGCGGCAAGAATGGGAAACTCATTAACGCTCTGGTAAGTGATAACTTCTCAGTATTTGAATCGCTTGTCCTAATTCCAGTACATGTTGCTCCTTGGCATTTCTTCTATGGTATTTTCACAAATTTTCTGGATCGAATTGCTGCTTTGATGTTTGAACTACTACTTTTAATTAACACAAATATTTCTGTTTAATTATCTTCCGGATGCATTATAAGGGACAATCGTCTTAG
The DNA here is from genome assembly GCF_041222555.1 of Hakea prostrata. NCBI lineage: Eukaryota > Viridiplantae > Streptophyta > Magnoliopsida > Proteales > Proteaceae > Hakea > Hakea prostrata. The sequence continues at coordinate 9,271,660 of NC_142604.1, read as the reverse complement.
AGACTAGAGAAGTACTGAACACTCTTGGTTTGAGCTTTCTTCCTTCTCGCAGTCCAGTGGAGTATTACTTACGATTTAACCCAAAAAAGTAAAGAGTATTAGTTACCGAGTAGAATATTAAAATATTATCCAAAATTCTGCTTGTGGAGAACTCGAAATGCACTGATCGATGGGCCTTAGGTTTTTACAAAAGCAAGTTTTGTTGGAAAGAAAATTTTAAGACTCTAAACCAAATTGAGTAAAATTTTGGCACTTTAAATCCGAAAAAAGATCCTATTCGTTCGGCTGAAGATATAAATTTCCACTTGTATCTGATGCAGTTCCTAACCTGTGGTCCTGTTATTCTTCTTTTGGATTTAATCCGGTTGGAAGTTTTGAACCCCATTACTGATTTCCTTGAAGGTCTTAAGTTCAAGGTTTTGGTTTTCAAAATTAAACAAGTTTATCAGTTTTAGGCTCCCGGCATAGCTCTGTTCTTGGGTGCTGGATCCAATCGTATCATATGTTGTGAGAAGCATGAGCAATTGGGAAGCTACTAACAATTGATGGAGCCCACTTCAGCAAGCTAAACAGATCCAAACTGGTCAGTTATATAGACTATGAATGCAGCACTAAGAGTTTGTAGAAACAGAGAAAATCTGAAGCCATCTAATTAGTGCGTTGATGCCTTGCTCCATTACTGCTATTCATTCATGTTGGTGCTTATTCTTCTGAACCTGAAACCCCGGCCAGTTGACAAGCTTGTATAGGTAATGGGAATGTCTAAAGGGATAGTGACTAATGTAAGCCCAGATTACAGTTAAGCTAACCCCAATTTTACCCTTAATAGTGTCAAATAATCTCAGCAATCTTTGTTTGCAACCAGCAGTTAAAAACCGTGCCACTGCAAATCAGTAACAGGGTATACGATTATAAGAATTAAAAAGGGTGCTGTGGTCTCAGATAAGACTAGAATCCCTATCAGGAATAACTCTACTTCAGGCAAAAGGTTGCTGAAAATTCTGAAAGTCTCAGGTCCAATCAACTTCTAAGTTTAGAGATATGAACAGTTAAAGAAAATAAAAATACAAATGAAAATAGAAAATCAATGTTGTGGACCAATCAGCAATCATAACAAGTCCAAACTAGAAACCTTAGTGATGGTTGAGGTATGGCTGCTTCCAAGTTGTAGCTACAGCAGGCTTCTAGCAGCCCCAACTGAAAGCACAGAACAGAAGGAAAAAAGTGTAATGGTTCAGTTCTAACTTTAAAGTTTCAATGCAAGCAATGTTTTGAACTATTCATCAGACCTGGTACTGAAAATAGATTCTGATATGATTTAGATCACTAATATGTTATACAATTCAGAAGCTCATCAAATAGGACCAAAATAAATCGTAAACCAATAAAAGATCAAGAAATTTTGAAACAGAGAGAAAATTTTGAAGTATCTGAGATAACAGGATGTAGTTCTTCAATGTTTAGGCTGCTGAGTTTAGGTGATTCCAAGTGTAAAACAGTGTCTCTTGATGTATAGAAATTAGAATAATATTCAAGACATGCTTAGATCTCAGTAAGCTCTATAGGCCACTAAACCTCAGTCAACTTTTGTAAGACCATCAGAAATTTTGATTCAAACAATGAGGCAATCATAGAAACCCACTTCTTGTCAATGATTATCGCAATACAATAAGGGAAAAAGAGAAAAGATTATTTACCCATAGCATCCAAGTCTGACCATCACATTCTGGGAAGAGAACCATTCTCAACCCATGCCCTAAAACCATATCCTTTTCAATATCTGTTCTTCTTCTTCTTCTTCTTCTGATTTCTTTAAAGAAAAGTCTGTTACATACAGTTGCTTACATCCGATCCTCGTATTGCTATTTGTACTGCAAACCAATATCCTATTGCTACTCTTATTGAAACAATTGATTCTTTAAAAAAAAGCAAGGAACTAGATCCTACTTTTGCTCAGCCTTAAACTCTTAATATTTAGATTGGATTAACCCAAGCACAGACATGACTAAAATCAACTCCTAAACTTAGCATATTTTCAATTCTTAAATTAACTAGGCCCCTCTTGTAAGGAGGCCCAAACTAAGTACAAGAAAAGAGAAGGCTGGCCCATGTGTAAGAACAATATTTCAGCCACTGGCTGGAACTTGAATCTCTGTTGTTATCACTGTGAAGTTGTTTTGATCTGTTCCTGCCCTTCCCAAAGATGAAAGAGAGTACTAATGCAAAAAAAGGGAAAGCACTACATAATGATTGCTTCTGTTAGATCGAGTGACATCCACTAATACTTATCCATTTTACAGGCAAAATATAGTGTCAGCTGCTTGGAACTTCCTCTCATCCAGCATACAGAAGGGCCTGATTTTGATAGACTTTCTACCGTCTTAAGTGGTGGGTTTCAATGCAAGGGGAAAACTACCCTGTCCTGCTGGTTTCTTTTCTTTTTGATCACCTTAATAATCTTCACGAGTTAAACTTATTATCTGTTCATTTTCTGCCCTGAAAATGTGAACAAAAAACCCACAATTGTTTCTTTTTTTGTTTCTTTTGCTACCAGACAAAGCATTCGACTGGATTGTCATAACTTCTCCAGAAGCAGGTTTAGTGTTCCTTGAAGCTTGGAAGTAAGCATTACAATTTGCTTTATGTAGCACAATATTTTTCTGTACTTGATATGATGGGTGCTGCTGTTTGCTAGAAGCTTTTTTAGGGTTAAATATCATAATGTAATTGTTATAATTTTTATCATGATATCTATGCACTGGAAATAAGCCAGCTGTGAATTCTACAACTTAAAAGCATTATACTGTTACCAAATTCAAGGATGATCTTATCCCAACTTGAGTCGAGCTTCTCTCATGTTTCTCTATTTTGGTTTCCTATGAGATTATTGGACCTATTTTGTTACACACATCTTCATCTTATTGATAATCTTAAAGAAGTTCTGTTGCTAGTTCTCTTTTGTCTACACAAGTTCTTAAATATATTTTCTTTAGCTTCGACTGCTAATGTTCTTGTTTTCAATGCCTTCTTACTATCTTGGCTTTAGCATGTTTGAGTTTCTGATATGTTCTTATACAGCATTTAGTAATCCCTGAATAAAAGAGACATTTGTTTGATGAGCCTTGTTGAATCTGACTGGATTATTATATTTTGGGCTGTATCTTCTGTAACTGACTATTATATTTTGGGCTGTATCTTCTGTACCACTGACTTTGGAAGGCCCTTGACATGTTAAATATCTGCAAGCTGGCAGGTTTAAGGCCCAAATTTTGTTGTGCAGCAGGGCCCAAGTTTCCCATTTCATATGTAGGGGTTGCCATGTGACAAATAAATACTTGGAAATAGATCAAGTAATTAAAACTTTTGAAAAGTGGTCGAAAACAAATGGATGGCTGAAAATACAAGGAAAAAATCCTAACACATGGAAGGATACTGGATACATGACTAAATTTAGATAAAACACATGGCCAGTCTGGATCATGCTCATCATTCCAATGATTTGGATTGTTTCATGGAGCGATTAAGTCAATCACATAGAAAAGCCTTCCTCTGTGGATCATGCAAAAATGTTCTTTTGTTTAGAATAATTTTCCTCTTTTTTGATATCTTCCCAAATCTCCATGTATTTCTCTTGAGGGTTATTCTTGCTCCCTGCAATTCAAAGCGTACCTAGTTGGTTTATATTCTACTAGAACTGTACGTCTGTACGTCCAGTTCACCCCAAGATGGATAACTGAACAGGAAATCACTTTTCTAGTAATGTATTTGAGTTCATGCTCATCTTGTGAATCATTAAGCTACAATTGATATCAGACATTTACAGTAAATGTTATCTTTAGGGCTGCTGGGACGCCAAAAGTTCGGGTAGGTGCTGTTGGAGCTGGTACAGCAAGCATCTTCAAGGAAGTAATGCATTCCAATCAGCAATCTCTCACTGTTGACTTTTCACCATCAAAAGGTGGTTATCTTTCCTGTAGATGTCTTGGTTTACTCATTACATATGGGGGCTGTAAATTTGTTTGGATGGTGGAAAGGTATCAGTAGTTGCCTGTTTACTCTTAATGGTTGTGTTTCATCCAATGAACCTCCTATATTGGAAAACTACAATTTGAGTAAATTTGAGTTATCTAACCCAATATGGAGATTTTATGGACTTATTATGTTCCACAAATGTGCCTAGCAGGGTTTCATTTCCATTCCTGTTTCCTTCTAGTCAATTTCATTTGCATTGAAAGGATGACAATGGCTACCATTTCTGGGATTATTTGAAAAGCATGATACCCTCTTAACTTCTGTATGGATGCTGCATATAAAAGTCTCAGTTATATTCAATCTGTTCATTCTTAATGTGTTGGTCCCTAGCTGCAATCAATGTACCACTGGTCTCCCAGTTCAAGATCAACCTCTTGCATTGGGGAGGTTCATATTTGTTTAGCTTCTCCCCATGTAGTTGTCATACTGCAAACTCGACCTCAAGCTAGCAAAACCAACAGAGAGATTGATTGCAATAGGATCATTACAACAGACTGAAATTCTTTTTTTTTTTATTGATGTTATTCTGTTATATATTAAAGGAGAACAAAAGGAAAAAGGAAAAGGAAAAGAAGAAAAGGGTGATAGAATCTGCTCTCTTGGACCATCATCCTCTCACCCAAGAACTCTCACAATTGCTGCATCTCATAGCTCCTTTCTTTTCTTTTCTTTTTTGTGGTTGAATCTCTGCACTCTGGTCAGCCTCATACTCCAATTTTTAATAACCCAATTACAAAGCACCCTGTTCGAAGCTTAAGTAACTAGAGAGTCCTAAAAACATAAACTATAATTTATAAGACTGATAACATAGAAACTCGGTATTTGTCTAAAGGAAGCTAACTAGGTCTTAAGTCTTCAAGAAGCTGTCCCGTCGATCCTAGAGTTGCTTGCCGTCTAAGGCTTCCAGAGTAGAAGCACAAATAATCCAAGCTGGGACCACAACACTGTTTATGTGCACAGTGCCTTGGATGGTATTCATTCGAACAGAAATGTAAGCACATGTGGTGTGGAACACATTGTACAAATGTAATAGGTCATAACATCATTTTGAGTATGTGCATGCATGTTTTTGAGTGAATGAACCCAGTACTGTGGCCTTATCAACAGGATTTAGTGTTGGCTAAGTCCTATGGGATTGGTTCACTGAGATGATGTATGAGTCAGCTATCCTGAAGTATGTTGTTGAGTTCTACGAGAAACGTGTGGAGCTTGTCAAGGAGTCAGCTGAAGGGCAATAGTTCAGAGAGTCATATAGGAAGTTATCAGGTCCAAACCCAGATTGCTTCTAAGGCAACTAGGGTTGATCTGCGGATACCCAATCTGCAACTGGCACTAAGGTCATCCGTCATCCTAATCTGTTCTAAGTTATTTATTTATTTATTTTTTTTTTTTGGGGGGGGGGGGAGATGGTAAGCCGGTAATAAATAATCTGTTGCAAGTATTACCTAATCCAATTTAGACTTATGATGGATTGTTAGGCATTTTTTTTCTCTAATTAAATTAAAAGTATGTATATTCATGGACTGTGTAGTTTTGTTTAGTTGCTTATTCACATGTTTATTCTTCCCTGTGATTTATTCTTGCATAAGTGAGGAGCTAGAGCTGCAATGCAAGTTTTCTCCTCTCCTGAAGCTTGCATTGGAAAGCTTTCTGGTTCGGCAGTATTTCTTTTTAGATGCTGGTGACACAGTTGGAATGTCCAAGAATTTGAGGCCCACGACTTTGGATGCATGTTTGATGTCTGTGCTTTTTTATATTAGAGAGTTCTTCACCAACTTGCTTTAGCTACTTATCAGTTTAGATCCCCACACTGGTATAGTGGAGACCTCCCAACTATTGGAGGAGGGCCACTATACTGCTGGGTTACAGCTATGTGGACCATTTCATGCATTCAATGTTCATTGTGGTGGTAACCCCTGTTTGATGAGCAGGGTCACTGGGGAATCTTTTTCAAGTAACTTGGGCAGGGAAATGAAGGAACTGTAATCAGGATTTTGTGCTGATTGTATGATAAGCCAATATTTCTTTCGGCCTTTATAATGGGGATGACAACTCTAAGATTGTATGATTTGATTTTCCAGCAACAGGGAAGGTTTTGGCTTTGGAGCTTCCCAAGCAAGGGAATGGCACATGCACCGTCCTGTACCCTGCTTCATTGAAGGCTGGGCATGAGATTGGTATGTATAGAGAAATCAGTGCATTTTTTATGATTTTGTCCATCCAATGCTCAGATTGTCCTAGTGTCCCTAGTTGATATATAACTCTATGTAATGTAGCAATGATAGTATAATTGCCTACTATGCAACTTAGAAGCCATATCAAATATCAATGTAATTCGATATGGTTAACATAGTAATGTCCAAATATAAGAAAATGAAGCCACAGGGGTTGGGGGGGGGTAATAAACATTAATTAGCTTAAAATCATGTAGTGTCAACAAGGAACTGAGGCTCCATGCAATTCCATAGATATGCAAACAGAGTAGCATCCCCAGCATCCAGTCTTTATGATTATATTGTGCAGCATCTACAGATGGTGCAAAAGACACTGGCTATTCTAATTTACACTTGGCTTTAGTGTATACCATCACAGTGTGTGCCTGTAGCAAATAATTCGATGCACCATTCAACTTGATGAAAGTCATTTGGACACTAATGTTAACCATAGAAGGTTCAGTGTCATCCTTTGTATAGAAGGGGATATAAACAACTAAGAACAAGCATACACTCATGAGAGATACGAAGGAGATCAACTACAATGTTGTTACGTGTGGTAGGATAGAATCTCCCAAGTACTGTCTTGATCCAATAATCACACAACCAAAATTTTTCCATAGATCGGTTGCCCAAAAAACCTGGGCAGGACTCACCGGATTTGCCTTCAATTGGGATTCAAGTTTGGCCATGATCATGAACAAAATCTCAAAATTGACATCAATTCAGTGGTTCGATGGGGTTACTGTTGAGGCAATTTCAGAAACAACTCGCTTTTCTAGTGATACTTCCAACAACTACGGCTTCTGTATGCTGTTGCTGTCAAGCCTGTCATCCACAGTGACAAATTATTCCTTACCATGACAATAAATACCAAAGTACCCTACCTGAAAAGCACCCTATTGCGAACATCTGTCATGATGGATCCTGTTTCTTCACATTCTTCTCTGCAAGTATCTTTGAATAGTTTGTGTATGGAAACAGTAATCAGTTACTTCTGTTTTTTTTATGGTTAGTCCTGCATACCATTGCTGGGAAAATTGAACTGATTATACCATAAGGATCAATATTTACAGAGGAATGTCCAAATATTCAGATATTTTGCAACCTAATAGATCTTGCTTATACTTAATATCTTATCACTGAAGAAGGAGATCAATAGTCTTTTATTCTTTATGTAAAGTGAAAAATTCCAACAACCTATAGTTTGCATGATTTTGATGTTGGTAAAGCTTCTATTTGTAGAGAAAAACTAATGTGCCCGAGTAATGTGGTATGCATTGCAGAGGAAGGTCTATCAAATCGTGGTTTTGTAGTAACAAGGCTCAATACATACTCTACGGTAACAACAACTTGATCTTGTTGTTTATGAACAGGATAATTCATGTTTTCTTCGTTAAGTGCTTTCTTGGTGTTTTCTGCTGAATTTTATTCTTCCAACTGATGTTATTCAGGTTCTAACATTAGAACCAGTATCAAATACATGCTAATGTTCAATACAGACATTAATTAATCATTAGTAAACATCATCCCCCCCCCCCCACCAAAAAAAAAAAAAGAGGGGGGGGGGGGACCAAAAAACATTTTCAACCTTTCCTGCTGTACCTGCTACCCTGTGTGTTAATTTTTATGTTCAAGATAAAGCAGTTTTCTGCCCATTTGAGAAATTGCTGAATTATGTTCGTCTCATAGAAATCATTTCTACCATGAAGCTATTTGTATCCTTAACTTTGTTTCTGTTTCTGTGCATGTCCATGTCCTTCTATCTTTTAATAGTTACTAGGTATTCATCCATTCTTTTCTCTTCCCTTGCTATTGGCTTACATGTTTTTGTGACCTTACTTTTGGTGTTATGAATTATTGTACCTCATTTAATTCCCTCATAAACCTACTTTTGTGGTTTATTTCCTATTCTGGTTAAAATATTATGTTACAATGCATGCTCTATCCCTGTTATCACTTAACTTACATGTACAGAACTTTTATAGCCATGATACTCCTTAGCTTTCTCCATGATGTGATCTTTGGAAAAGGAAAACGGTGAACTATGACAGGATTCAGTAGCATTCTATCATGTTCACTACCAACATTTGTAACAAAGGTTATTGACTCTTAGTAGGAGACCTATCAAAGAGTATTGCAGTTGCAATGAAAGAAACAACTGCACAGAATTTAAACACAATTCTACAGCTAAACATATTACACGATAGGGACACAACCCCTATAGTTAGTTTATCTTTAACATGATGTAATAGTTAACAGGTGCATCCTGGAATTAGTGTAGGTTGCTTGATTAGGATTAGTAATCAATGTGGGAGTGAATCTGTTCAAAATCTCTATTTGTGGGAATCATACTTCAGGTTTTGATAGATTTTCTTTTCAGATGTCTTACTACAACAGTTTATCAGCTTAGTCATGTATTTTCCCTTTGTGTAAAAGCCTGATAATTATCACAGTTTTGTCAGCTTAATCATGTATCTTCCTGGTGCCTAAGACCTGATTGGGGGCATCTGTGTGTGTGGTCTGTGTCTAGTATAGATAACCTCCCAATCCCATGCCTGTAAAAGGCTTGAATTCTTAGCTTTCTTTTATGAGGGGAGACTTCTTTGAATTTCTTCAAGATGATCCCTAAACTAGACCATTCGGTTGTTTTGCAAATTCCTTTGAGGTAGGAATATTGTGTTGAATTAAATGAGTTTCCTTCATTGAACTCCAGAACCCTCTGAAACGTTGCATGCAGGCACCTGTTAATGATGTTGACCGAACAATATTGGCGCAAGCACTTTCTTCTCCAGTTGTCACAGTAGCTTCTCCTTCAGCAGTTCAGTAAGTGTTTGATTCTGTGTCTGTTATCTAGTGTTTATTAGATAGCCTCAGTCATACACTTGGGGCATATGCACATTTATGCTGTGATCTTTCTGTAAAAGGTGAAGGTTGGGCATGCTGGCTACTTCATGTAATCGAGTTGCATTGCCCAGTGAGAGGGGTGGATGGGAGTAGCAGGGTAGCCCTTTTCCATCGGGAGGAGAGAGAGGTGTGGACGAAGAGGGGGGACAGTGGGCACACTGACCGCATGCTCACCCTTTCCCTTCTTTAAACCACGCCTCACAGCTGTTGAACTAGTCTCTTAAACCAAACTTGAACGACATCCTTGGTGTCCCCCTCTCTCTTCCTTGCTCACTGACATTTTATTTTTCTTTTTCTGTTGGTGACTGGGGAGAAGGGTCTTCTGTTGAGTTATTTGCTACGATTCACCTGAAATCATGTCTATTGCAACAGGGCTTGGGTGAATCTTATTCCAGAACCGGTCAAGTGGAATAATTCTGTCGCTTGCATTGGTGAAACTACTGCTTTGGCCTCAAAACGTTTAGGCTTGAAAAATGTGTACTACCCTACAAATCCCGGTCTTGATGGGTAACCTCTCTCTTTGAAGCCTAACAACTCCAGACCCACACACATGCACATTGGTAAACATGCACACAGTTATGCAATGTGTTTCTTATTTACTTTCCTCTTCATTGCTTATGTTAAGAAAAAACCTAAAATTCCCTGTCCTGGCTGCTGTGGTGCAAGTAGGGAGGCTTTGCCTGACTTTTGAAACCCACGCTCCCCCAGAGGCCAGTTTTGCCAGTTGGGCGTCCCTAGCTCAGCCGATCTGGATTCAACATAAACTCAATTGGCCGAGTCTCCTTATAGTAAATGGGTATATTTATAAGAAAAATGAGGAGAGGATTCAAACTTAGGTCTAAGTGATGGCAGGCTGATGTAACCTCAACTGAATGAGGACCAAGCACAGATGGGATGGAAATTTATTATTTCTAGTCACTTCAGCTAGAGTTTATTGGGTACCTATGGGATGATCTCAAATGGGGTTATGTGGTTTGGGTTTAGGCTGAAGCTGTGACATGATGGGATTAAGGCTTTGGGGAATCAAGAAGGAATCCCAATGGGTTTACTATGGGATCACAAGTAATGAGAAACAAAAGGCTTTCTGTTTCTTGAGAGGTTGATGTGGGGCAATATGGGTTAAATCCTTGACAGGGAAATTAGAGTATAAAGATGGGACAGGGCTCTAACGTGGGTTGAATCTATTATGGTAGGTGTAGGGGATATCCCTTAGTTTGGTTGAATTTGGATGGGTAGTTCAGGAGTTGCTCAATATCTTAATTTTATGGGTTTACAAGATCTCAGATTCAAGGACTTGCTTGTTTTTAGGGTTTGAAGGGACAAAGGCAGGGGTATGGATCAAAGGTTTTTTTTTTTTTTTTTTTTTTTTTTTTTGGGTGGGGGGGGGGGGGGTGTTGTGGAGGTTGAATATATCTTGATGCAATTCTGATGGTGGAAATGGAGAAATAAGGTTTCTCAAACTCTGGGGTTTAGGGGATTCAATGGAGGGTTTAGGATTAAAGAAAAAAGGACATAAAGAGGGAAGAAAGGGTGAGTTAATGACTATAGCTGACTGAATCCAGAGTCAAAGCTAGGATCCTTGGGTTTTATGCACCCAAGAATCCCAGGCTTCTTTGACTATAATCACCAAGCAACCGGAATTAATTTTCGCACACTTGGATTAGAAACCTCAGAGAGAACAGCAAACTTTTAAGCAATTTGTGTATCCTCACATCACATAGGGCTTAAACTAGAGGATATAGGTCTGTCCAATTACAACTAGAACTTGGAAAACTTGAATAAAATTAGACCCTAGTCGTGATTCCTTACAACTTAAATTGGACCAGAATTATATGAAAATGAACAAATTAGACAAGTTCCAACCGAGCTATGCTAAAAGACTTCAAAAAAAAAGGAAAATAGAGTGTAGGAGCCATACAATCACCACTTGTACTATATTGCTGGGCAGCAGGCTAGGGAGACTTATTTGGCCTTCTTCTTGCACATGCAGGTCCTCAGACCTTCACCGCATACCATCACTGTTACTATCATGACTAACTTCGAGGCCTCATCCCTAACTCAGCATGGTGGCTGGGATTTTTCTACCTAGCTCAGCACATAAGCTGAACATTCCAGCCCAAGCAAGTAAAAAATTTGGTGGCTGATCACCCCTGGTTTTTTTTAAGTGCAAGTTGCACCCATGTATGCCAATACGCCTAGTGATAGTTTAGAGTTCATAACTATCACCTGGCCACAACTGCCTCAGTTCATGTGATAGAGGAGGCTACACCCCACCTCACTGATGAAATTCCATCCTGGCTCAAAGTCGAGGTGAATTACCTCAAATATGTGACATTAATATCTTGTAGCTACCGTCTAGTGCCATTTCCATAACTTTATTTGGAACTGCGAACTAAACTAGAGCCACTCTTCGTGATTGTTCCAGCTTGTTATGGGTGCTAAGTGCTAACTGAGCAGCTCATGTGGGTTCAGCTAGGCTGTTGGTGAACTTGCACAGACCCAACTCACTAAAGTGATGAAATTATTAAGGGATAATTACTATTGCCCCCTTATACTTTGGTTTTATTACTAATCAAACCCTATTCTTTGTGAAATTACTATTGCCCCCCTCATTTCTAACGGTGTTAAGTGGCTGTTAACATCAAATATGAAATGTCTATTTTGCCCTTAGAATTAAGAAGTCAAAAATATTGCATTACCCTCATTTATAGAAACTATATTGAATGTCAATTATATCCTAAAATCTTATATTTTAGAATTAGTTTTGGATTTGGTGGGACCACATACTTATGGTTGTTGAAACTTTCACATTCCACTTAAATTTTTCATTATCACCATGATGGAAATTTTACAAACAAATTAGCATATAAGATGCTAATTGATAGAAAATTTGGTAATATATATTATGGTCAACATATATTAGGTGATTTTCAATTTCCAACTTTGAATTAAATTTGATATTTCTTAATATTTTAGTTTCATTTTAAGTTTTATTTAATTACATTTCTTTATTTGGTGATTTCTTTTTAGAGAAGAAAAATCACATCTTTCCTTTATTCGGTGGTTTATTTTTAAAAAGAAAAGTGAATTTAAAGTTAATTTTTTTTCCCATAGTTAATTAAGGGTAGTATTATAACTTGACAAAAGAGTAAATAAGTAAAAAGATAATTGCGGGGTTATTTTTGGGATTTTGAATAAATATATAGATGCCACATCATCAGTAAACTAACGGAGTTTAACGGTAGGGGGGCATTAGTAATTGTAGACAAAGTTAAAGGTTGGATTAGCAATTTTAAAAAGTACAGGGGATAAAGTAGTAATAAAATCAAAGTACAAGGGGGCAACAGTAATTATCCCAATTATTAAATATTTTGGTGGAGGTCAACCAAAGTCGGACCAATACCCTTATGCAGTCCAGTTAATTAATTAATCATGAATTGTTTTTTGGCTGACCCAATCATGGCCTGCTTATTGATAGTGTCAGCCAGATTAGCAGTTGCCTCACCAAAAATTCGTACAAATGAGATAGTTGTAGTCTTTTAATCACATGGACAACCTTAATACTGTGATTTGACAGTTAAACCACCTAAACTGGTCATACCCATCTATTAGTTGAATTTGATGTTGGAGACTGCACTTTATGGTCCAATAGGTGCACTTGTCTTTATCTTATCACTTCCTTCCATGAAATTTATGGATCCCATTCATTTCCTACTGGGGATATTTGCACTTCTGGTTTTTTGAAGACTGAGGAGAACAATATATTAACAGTTTGTTCTCATGCATCCCTCAAATCTCTTTGCTGAATTCCTGCATGCATTGTACTCAAGTAACCCCATTGTCTGGTGCACTATCTTAATTATGTCTAAGGTGGCCCTGAAAATTCTTTAATGAATGAAAGTGTGATGATGGCAATTAGCGGCCACCACTTTGAGGGCAAACAGTTGTGCAGACAGAAAAAATGGGGTGACACTAAGAACTCTAGGAACCTATGACGAAGAACTTGCTCCTTTTTCTCTTGAATGATGACAATTAATTATTGTGCTTTCTTCATGACCTTTATCATGGTACTAATGTATGACTAAATGACCAACCACTTAATCCTCTTGTTCTACATGATTGATTTGTTTTTAAAATGGCTGCATTCATAAATAGCATATTCAATTTTTTTTTTTTTTTAATGAAAAACCTTATGACTCAAATGTTATCTGTGTCATCACAGGTGGGTTGATAGCATCCTAGACGCCATGAGAGTTCATGAGCAACTCAAAAAGGTTAAGGTAAGACGAACTGGGAACCCAATATTCTACTTCAGTCATTGCTTTTTATGGTTTGTTTCGCATAGAGATGAATCAAGTTAAGTCTTTTTCTTTCTTCTTTTCCTATCTCAGGCTGTGGCTTGTTGACAAGAAACAAACAAGTGCAGAACTAACGTAACTAACTTTTGACTTTACCAATGCTCCTGAGGATCAAGTATCTATGTAAAACCCGAACAATGCAGAGTGTGATGTTCCAAGTTGGGGGTGAGAACTGAAGCATCAATTGCTTGACTTTAGGATCCGCTTGATGCTTAAGTTGGCAGTAAGCCAGGAAGCATTTATTTCAATGATCAAGAAGCCATCAAGTTGATACCCCATGGTGAGGTTACTGTATTAAATTTTATTGTGAATACTCCAAAAATGTAAATAGTTTCATTTTCAAGCTTAATCAAATGCAAACATGCAAGGCTGGAAGTCATTCTTGTATTACTAGCTGAGCTCGCAGTGGTTTGTCTCCAAATTCTTGTTACCTTGTACGATTATAGACAATGTTTGTTTATTATTTCCATTTTATATTGAGCAAATTTGAGCACAATTTGCCTTTTTTATGTTAACTTGAAAATATGCTTTTAAGTATTTTCTAGGCACTGGAATGTACATTTTGTCATACATTCGTCAAAGGGGAAGAGAATGTTACCTGGGCTCATCTGCTGCTGCCCCTAAGTTCATGCATGGTTCTAGCTGGTCAGTGTTACTCTTTTCCATTGTATCCACTTATTGCTTGTCTATGAAGATATAGAGGAGATGCTCTTCTCTTGCTAGTGTATGACTGGAAAACAAAGGAAGACAACTGAGATGATATATGCTCTTTGTGTTCTAAAGTATTGGTGCTTGAGACATTGCTTTCTTAGAATTCTCATTTCTTTCAGAGTGTAGATTTCTCAAGCCATGTTTGCAATTCATAAAGGTTCTGGTTAAAACAAAGGACTTTATGAGAATCCTAGGTATTTGTCTTGTGCATAAAAGAATCAATTTGGCTCTTGGTAGAGAGGATGGAAAGGAATAACTCTGCATGCATGGGTTGTCACTAGACTTCCCAGCTCAGGATCAAGAACCCAACAACTCGACTTCTCATCTCCCTTTATTATCATTATTTTTTCTAATGAATTTCTGTTTCAATATACTCATCAATGAATAAATAATTGGATAAAATATTATTTTAATTTAATTTAATTTTTTGGAAAGAAGCTTTGTTTTATGACTTAATTAGAATGGTTTTTGGTTTTGAATCTCTCTTCTTCCATACCTTCCCAATCGTTTCCTCCTTTTTCTCATCTTTCGGGCCTATGGACCCCATTCCTTATGACTTTTTTTTTTTTTTAATTTAAATGGAACCTGTGACTGGTTTGATGATTACCTTAAAAAAAGATAGAATGATATTTTCATTGTTAATAATGGTACTGTATACAAACCCATAAGGAGAGGATTCGAAGTTCACTTTTACCAAATTGCTCTCCCTTGGGAGTGAAGGCATTTAACATTTAAATAATTTTAATAGAATTGTGAATTAGAGTTTAAGCTAATTTCCTTATCCATGCAAGGCAATCCATTTCCAAGTGATGAATTATATAAAGCATAATACCTCGCATGTTAACCCTTAATTCAACCCAAAATAAAATAGGATAGAAGTAAAATAATTCATGACCATATGTGTGTTATCCTACTTCCAAAGATGAGAACATAGAAAGATGCGAGATGATATACACTTGATAGATTTGGATGGTTTGTATAGACAAGCTTTGACCAGAATTCAGATTCTCTACCCAATAGAGGAATATGCTCTTTTTAAATTTCTCTATCACACATTTAGTCATTTTTGAACACTAATAAAATGAGTCAAAGATGAATTTCTCCATTAAATCCGCATGAAGAAATGCAAAGGGTAAAGCCTCTTTACCTTCTATCGCAGATATAAGATGCTTTATTTTTTTTGTATTTTCTATCAAATTTCTAAGAACAAAATGTAAACCTTAAAATCTAGGGAGAGAGAAATATAGCAACTCTTTCAAAAATTCCCATCTCTGCAAACCTGATCGTCGCCCTCAGCTTTCGAGTCGTCTGAGAGGCGGAGAGGCTCGCCCTGTAGCCTCTCCGCCTCCCCTGCTTTTGCCTCCCGTGCTCGCCGTGCTGCGTTCCCATCTCTGCCTCATCTCTCCCATCTCCGGCCCATCTCCCCGCCTCGCCGTCCCCTGCTGCTTCGCCTGCTCTCCGTCCTGCTCTTCTTCCTGCTCTCCACCTCCTCTGCCTTTCCATCTCTGCCTCGTCTCTCCCCTCTCCGGCCCGCTTCCATTTTTCCCATCTCTCCCTCTCGACTACTTTCATCTCCTCCCCTGGCTCAGATCTGCTCATCTCTCCTGCTCCCAGCTTTCCCCTCTATCACTCGTCTCTCAGATCTCTTCTCTCCAACAGGTTCGCTTTCCTCTATTCCACCTCTGCAGTCTCCACCTCCCACCTCTCCGGTCTCCACCTTCCGGTCCCCGGTCGGACACCCAGATCTGTAGTTGGTTTGGCTTTGATCTGCTTGTTTTTCCGGAGATCTCCTCTCTGGTTGCAGTATCTCTCTTTTTTTCCTTTTCTTTAGTTTTAAATAACACATAAATTATTTGGTTGCAGCGATCGTTGGTACACACCGCAGATTAACTCCATATCTGGATCCAAGTTCTTCTGCGGGAAGCTTGAACGCCTCTACGGCAGAGCCGGATGGCAGGTCCGACCTCCCTCCGCACTTTTGATGTTACCACTGCGACAACCGAACGACTTTTATCTCCGCCCTGGTGGCGTGTATTTTGTCCCCCTATGTGGGTGTTTATGTTTATCTGGTGCTGTATGTGTTGCAGCTTTCTTTCTAAGGGTATACTGGACTTGATCTTGTCCGGTGGGCTTGACCCATCCTTTACTCTGGAGGACCCTATCTATTGCATGTATGACAGTTTAGTCATATTCCGTTACTTGGTTCGGTTTGAACCTTGTGTCTTCATGCTCACGTGTCTGTATTTTTCTTTTCTTCGTGTGTCTGTACTTTTCTTTCTTCAATGAATGAAATGCTGCTTTACTAAAAAAAAAAAAAAAAAAAAATTTCAGTGTTGCACATTAAATAGAAAACATTCGTCACAGGCGTTAAAATCTGTCGTCACTAAAGAATAAAATTACGAAAAACCCAATTCAGATAAGGCTCCACATTTTTATTTTACCCCACTTGCACCGTACTACGTATGCAATTGAATGTCAGAGACAAAAGGTTAACTGTCGCCATGCAAAGTGGGGCCCACGTTTCCAGACCACCAAAGAAGTAATTAATTAAGTAAACGACCATGGCATGACGACGATGAACCTCACCCCACTTGACCCGCCCAGTTGAAGAAGAGAAAAAGGAGAATCCATGACGGCCACTGGCGGCTAAAGTTGCCGGCGCCACCTTCAACAGATTCTCTCCTCCACCTTCAAAAGGAATATTTCATATTTGCGTTCTTTAGATTCCAAGTTTTCTCCGAGAAAGTCAGACAACGACAACAGCGGTCTGCTTGTCTTGTCTCGGCGGGTGGTTGACGGCATTCGTTCACAAAGAAGAGAGCCGTTAGTCAGGAGAAAGGGAAACAGTGGCCGGCCGTTGTAGGACCCACTTGTTGACACTTTGACCACAGCTGCAATTCAAAGGTTGAATTGAGGGGTGGTGGTTGATGCTGATTTTTTTTTTTTTTTTGGTCAAATAGAAATTTCATTGAAATGCCTCTAGATTAAATCTAGAAGAGATAATAGAAGGATTTACAATACACAAAGGAGTCAAATCATTCCAAACTCTACTTAACTTGAGAACCCTAGCCCCTTTGGGAAAAAAGTCAGCATGATGATTTATAGATGATGATCTCTTCATGTCTTTACATTCTTCTATTGTACATTTAAGAGGAAAATCTATTCCTAAGGAATGACTAATAACATAGATTAAATGTAGATTCTTTGAAGAATTTGGATCCTATTTTTGACAGGGTTTTTTCATTGAGTGCTCAATGAGTTATAGAATTAGTCATGTGACATATTTTAAGAGCTTTTTTACGTGTGGATCCCCTTAGTAGATCATAAAATAATATTGGATCCCTTTAGTGTAATATATTACGTGTGGGTCTTAATCAGACTAACAACGTTAGCCACCGTTAAGTATATTCAAATTTCAAACCTAGACGACCAAAGTACCCCTCAGATTGTTTAATACAATGCATTAAAATTCGTACTCCCCTCCCACTTCTAAGTACTAATAAAATAAATAAATGGTGGAATTTTCGGTGGGTCCCACCTTTAATATGTGTGGTAGCGAGGTGCAAGGGGAGTACAAACAGATCCGCTCATTTACATTTTTTCTTCATACATTTAAGAGGAAAATCTGTCTCTTCAGCACTAAATTACAAGACAAACTAATGTAGATCTTTTGAAGAATTTGGATCATATCCTTGTAGGGGCTCTCTTAACGAGTGCCTAATGAGTTATAGAATTTAGTCATGTAACATTTTATTAATCCAAATAGTAGGATTACACTTGTCAGAATCTTATAATTTATTGAGTACTCACCGAAGATTTCCCTCGAATGAGATGAGCTAAACACCTAAGTATATAATGGAGGGGTATGAAAGAAGCATAATCCTCTGCCTTAATTCCAACTTTAAATGCATATGGACGTAGATATATCCCTTCCTTCATTTTTTTGTTAACTTATTATGGACACTCTTTCTATATCAATTTTCATTCTCAGTTTTGGAAAAAGACGCATACCTAATCAAGAAATGAGTTGGTAGGTAATAGGTATCCATAACAGAATTTGCGTTTAAAATAATGAATAAAAAAATAGAAATTGTTTATATAGAAAACCATATTCACAATGACCTTTGGTATGCGTTTCCCAATCTAACGCTATTTTTTGTATCAATTCTCATTTTCTATTATGCCTATTTAAAAGAAATAAGTACAAGAATTCATTATTGGTCAAGAATGAAAAATGGTTTGGTGATTTTGGTATCAATTATCATTCTTAATTATTAGGTTTTTTTCATTATTTTAAATTATTTGACATCTATTATCAATTTTATTTTTATTTAAAATAATAGAAAAACTTATAAAATCCATAATGAACTTTTCCAGCTAAGTCTTTAAAGAGGTGAACTCTCTAGTTTAAAACCATTGCTCTAAGAGATTTCAAGAGATCAAACCAACACAAAAGAAATCACATGCAACAGAACCAAAAGGTTCCAGTCGACTAATTGGAGCAAAACCATGCATTAGAAGGTTGTTAGCTGAAAAGATGCATGCAATAATGCAGGAAATATATGTTGTTTGATTTAGCGATTTAAGGATTTTTTTTTTTAAAGTTAAAAATAAAAATTTATGCATTTGATTTGCTTTGTGAAGATGTCACCAAGGTATAGAGCTTACATCCGCAGAAGTAGAAGGAAGGAAGGAAGAGAGGGATAATAGGTAGCTCATTCCCGATTTCTGGTGGATATTTTAACTGACGATTGTGGCTACAGAAAAAAGTATATATTCTTGGAAGAAGTTAGTTATGGCCGTTGGTATCTAAACCAAGTATCACAATGTTGAATTTCATATAAATTCGAATCTCTTATTGAGAGGAAAATGGGAAAGATCATCCTGAAAACAAATTAAATTCCATTCAGGAAAAAGAAAAAGAAAAAGCCAAATAAAAAAGGGAAGAATTATGCAAGGTGCTATTCTCTTCTGGCTTTTCTTAACTTCTTTTACCTGGATGGTTAATGGAGAAAGAATCCTTGGAGAAAAAGCAGTTGCAACGACCCCTAAAAAGACAGCAGCTGCACCAGGAGGCTCCGGCGGCACTTTCGACGTTATGCGTTATGGCGCTAAAGGAGATGGACGAAGCGACGATACCAACGTAATCAATCCTCAATTCTTAATTCTCATTCTTATTATTATTATTATTTTTTTCTTTTATGGTTTGCAGAGAGAGATTATGAACCCTAAATTTTACAGGCTTTCATGGCGGCTTGGAAAGAAACATGTCAATCTTCAGGTTCAGCGACACTTTCCATACCAAAAGGAAGCTTCTTAGTTGGTCCCCTTAAATTCAAGGGGCCCTGCAAAAACACTGGTTCCCTTACTGTCCAGATGCAGGTGTATTTCTATAGCAAAAAAACCATTTCTTTCTTCTCAAAACAGATTGGATTGTCCCCTAACATGAGGTTTTCGATTATTTGTATAGGGTGACTTGAAGGCAATCACGGATTTGGGCAAGTATGATTCGGATGATTGGGTCGAGTTTGGATGGGTGACCGGATTGACATTGACCGGAGGTGGGACTTTTGATGGCCAAGGCGCCGTATCATGGCCTGCCAATAAATGCCCTAAAAGTCTCACCAATTGTAAAGTTCTTCCAACAGTAAGTGGATATGGATTCAACTATTTTACTTGCTGGTTTTGTGTAATCTATCGTTAGGGTTTCATTAACAAAGGTAACTTATTTTGTTGCAGAGTGTGAAGTTTGTTAGCATGACCAAAACAGTAGTGAAGGGGATAAAGTCTTTAAATAGCAAGTTTTTCCACATTGCTTTGCTTAGCTGCACAGACTTCCAAGGGAGCGATATCACAATCACTGCACCAGGAGACAGCCCTAACACAGATGGAATCCACATAGAACGAAGCAGTGGTGTTAGCATCTCTAATTCTGTAATTGGTACCGGCGATGATTGCATCTCCATCGGACAAGCCAATTCCAATGTCCACATCAATGGTATCACTTGCGGACCTGGTCACGGCATCAGGTTGGTGCATGAATCGATCTTGATCTTAAATCTTGCTACAAAACCTCAAATTCATTCACGAATTTTGTTGATACTTGTAGTGTTGGAAGCTTGGGGAAATACCCGAAGGAAGGTGATGTGAGAGGGCTTACTGTTGAAAATTATAAATTAAGTGGAACAACAAATGGAATTAGGATCAAGACATGGCAAAACTCACCTGACGCCAGTGCGGCTTCTAACATGACCTTTGAACACATTGAAATGAAAAGTGTTACTAATCCAATCATCATCGACCAGACATATTGTCCTTACGCCAAATGTGATGAAAAGGTTAGTAGCTAGAAACCACCAAATTCATTCATTGCTGCAACTTTTTTGCTTCGTTGAGGCGTTTTAACAAACACTTTGGAACATGACAAATGGATTAATATTGCAGGCACCATCAAAAGTTGCGTTGAGTGACGTGTCCTTCAGGCACATTACAGGAACTTCAGCTTCTCCAGTGGCGGTGATATTGGAGTGTAGCCAAGGGGTGCCATGTAAGAATGTGAATCTTGAAGATATTCACTTGGAACCTGCAACAGGAGGAACCGCAACTACGTCATCGTGTCAGCATGTCAATGCCAAATATATTGGAACCCGATTCCTCCAGCTGTAAATCCACCCTGTAAACATAGGGTTTGGCTCCTCTTCAGAGGGTGAATATCTCCCCCGGGGGGCCCACTAAAATCTAACATCTTGCCAGGTGGAATATACCGATTCAAGGATTTTTTTTTTTACCATAATTTTAATCTATG
The DNA here is from genome assembly GCF_041222555.1 of Hakea prostrata. Classification (NCBI taxonomy): domain Eukaryota; kingdom Viridiplantae; phylum Streptophyta; class Magnoliopsida; order Proteales; family Proteaceae; genus Hakea; species Hakea prostrata. The sequence continues at coordinate 9,250,634 of NC_142604.1, read as the reverse complement.
CCCCCTTAGCATGGCCAGGAACCTGACTTCTCTCGAAAGTGAGAGGTTGTGGGTTCAACCCTGCCGGCGGCATATGTAATATCTCCATCCCCTAATTTCCCTATGTATAACCAACTAAGAACACTCAGTTGGTTAACAGTTAATTCAATAAATTTTATGATGAAAATACCTTTATGTCCTTTTGGATTTTGTTTATTTCTTTACTAATGTTGGGTCCCCTTAATGTAATATATTATGTGTGGGTCCCAGTCAGACTAACAGTATTTTTCGTTATTAAGTATATTCAAATTTCAAACGTGAAGGGACCAAAATGCCCCTTAGGTTTTTTAATACATTGTGTTAATATATGGTTTTTTTTTTTTTTGGGAAAAAATTATTATATGGTTTTAAAAAGAGATAATTGGTCATTAAGCGTTAATTATATGGTTAATATATATAACAACTCAATGTATTAAATAATATGAGGGCATTTTGGTCCTTCTCCGTTTGAAATTTGAATATACTTAACGGCGGCTAACAATGTTAGTCTAGTTGGGACCCACACGTAATGTATTACGCTAAGGGGACCCAACATTAGTTTGTGATCCACTGAGGGAACCCACATGTATGAAACATTTTTTTTTTAACCTACCAAAATAAATACTACCAAATCAAAATAAAATACGAGGAAAAAAATAACTTACCAAACTAAACAGAATCACATCTTTCATTCGTTCTGATTTCTTTTATTTTGTCTTTATCCTTATTTTTTGGCAAGGGTTCTTACTTTTATTCGATCTGCCAAACAAATTTACAAAAAGAACAAAAAATAAGAACTTATCAAAAAATTCCCTCACAAAAACGCAAGTGCAAGTGCATGTACAGTTTGAAGCTTCAAACCTCTGCAACTTAAGGCGGAAGGCCAAGAATCTACTTCAAATCCATTGCTTTAGTTCTTCATGTTTTGGTATTAAAGTCTTGGTTTTCAACTTGATCAAAGGTTTTGATCCTCTTCTTGAATCCTTTGTTGAGTTCTAAAGTTCGATTTGGGAGCAATGGTGGCAGCAAGAGCTGTGATCACCATGAAAGAGAATATGTTATGGGCGACGGTAGAGGCCTAAGTCATTATGGAGATTATTGTCAGAACTAACACCGCGAAATAGCGAATCGGAAAAGAAACAAAAATGAAAACATAATAGGGATTTAACGTGGTTCACACACCGATGTGGTATACTATGTCCACGGGCGAAGAATGAGAGTTTTTCCACCTTGTAAATGAAAGACAAAATGAGATCTTACAACCAATCGCTAAGAATTTCACAAAATGGTATCTAACCCAAATATCACAATGTTGAATTTCATATAAATTCGAATCTCCTGTTGTGAGGAAAATGGGAAAGATCATCCTGAAAACAAATTTAATTCCATCCAAGAAAAAGAAAAAGAAAAAACCAAATAAAAAAGGGAAAAATTATGTGAGGTGCTATTCTCTTCTGGCTTTTCTTAACTTTTTTTACCTGGATTGTTAATGGAGAAAGAACCCCTGAAGAAACAGCAGTTGCACCAACCCCTAAAAAAACAACAGTTTCACCAGGTGGCTCCGGCGCCACCTTCGACGTTATGCGTTATGGCGCTAAAGGAGATGGACAATGAAGCAATAGGTCCATGATGCCCTTAGATAATAAGCCACTCCCCAAATCAAGTAATGGAGAACGGAATAAATCTCCATGAGTTCAGTTTTGGTTGAAACCCACGAGAATCGACCCCAATTATGTATATCAAGTGCGAATGAACCGGACAAAACCCGAACCAGCCGTACCGATCAGTTCAACCGGAATTGATTCTTAAAATTCTGATTCTTTCTCGATATGGCTATAAATAAGAGAGGATAACTGTCTTTTTCGCATCACTTTCCTTTATTTTTTATTTTTTTGGCTTTTGTTTTTTTTAGGTAAAGCATTTGCAACTGTTTTTTCTTTTCAACTGTTGGTTGTTAATTAAAGATGCAATGCATGCGGACACTTAAACATCATTTCTCGATTAATTAATGAAAAATTATGAGATAAAACAAATTATAAAGCTTCTAATTTCTAATTTAGTGCTTATCATTGAATAAATGAACACTCCTATTGTTTAGCCCTAATTGCATTGCTCAAGCGAGAGCCAACCTCTATTGACTGACTCGGCAATCGTTGATATCATTAATGATATTTCATCCTCCTCCTTTCATTTTCTTTGGTTTGTTTTTGATGGATTACTAATTCTATTTGCTAGTTTTGGCAAAGAAATTATAGATGTGAAATTCATATTTATATAATAATATAAAAGAATTTGGGAAAAACTTTTCTTAATCACAAATTGCATATTGTTAGGGGTGTCAACGGTGCGGTTTGGGTTCGGGCTAACTAACGGTTTGGGTTAACGGTTTAGACTCGAGTTGACTAACGGTTTATGATGTGTAAGAAAAAGAACAAAAATAAACAATTGAGCATCCTACAACTAAAGCGAAAATTATATGAAAAACAAAGTTACTATTGGTCAATTTCCATTAAAAAAAGTCCATCCATTTAATAGAAATCAAGAACCAAATATTAAGTAGTAAAATAACTATTTGATCTTTGAATTCATGCTTAATTTTTTAATTGTCTATGTCAACTATCTAATGATAATATAACAATTCAAATATTATTTAATTTAAAATTACAAAACGGGTTATAACGGGTTGCAATTCGGTTACGGGTTGGTGCGGGCTCCACCACCCTCAGCCCAATTACGACCCATTAAGATTCGGTTCGGGCCTTTTTGGGCTATAACGGGCCAGTGTGATTCGGTTTTAACGGTTCGGGCTATAAATTGACACCCTTATATATTGTAAAGTGTAAACTACATCCAAACACAAAAATACAAGAAACGACCACCGTAACTCTCAGGAGCCATTAAAATGATCAGGTTGTCTAATTGTCATTTTATGCAAAACTCTATATCAATGAATAGGATTTTGGTATTAACTATTATCTCTTATCAATAAAAGCTTACAACAATTACTACTTTTTTTCTTTTTTTATCAAGAAACTGAGAACTTAATTATAAAAAAGAGTTAAAGCCAGGAGACCTGGACAATACAGACGGATCAATCATAAACATTGGTGGAATAGTCCACCAAGACCTAGATAAAGAGAGACAATTACCACTTTCATGACTAGTGGATCTCATCTCATGCCTGTTTGTTTATGTTTATTATTATTATTATTATTATTATTATTATTATTATTATTATTATTTATTTATTTATTTTTTTACAAAAGAAGAATTCATACATGTTAAAATGTCACATACTTTATTTGTGAAAAAAAATTTAAGACATCTAATATTTTTGAGATGTGGATAATATATTCTAGACTTAAGACCAAAATTAACCTTATTTATGTATTTACAATACTGAACATCCAAACTCGTTATTTATATAGTTTATATATTTTTTTCACCTTCCTCTACCCTAACCCCCCAAATTTTTATTTATTTATTTATGTTTTTATAGTCAAAATTTGTGGGTTTTGGACATCTCACCTTGAAAATTAAATATACAATTTCGAAAGAACTTGGAATTCAACATTAAATGTATATAGTGTCTTCGAATTTATACTAAATACAACTTTGAAATTTTCATATATATAAACTGTCTTTAGCCTCCCATTTCTAAAAAAAAAATTTGGCCAAATTTTTTCTTCTAACAATTTATGAAATTGAACAAAAGGAAAGGAATTTACATTTTTACCCATCAATTGACTTAAAAGATTTCTAATAATCTAAGAAATTCAAATATTACAAAATATATAAGAAAAATAGACCAAAAATGGAGCAACAAAATTGATGGGGACCTATAGTTTCCTTGCTTTCCTACTCTATATAACCCCTCCACATATTGGTAGTTTAAAAATTAGGTCAACCTACCATTTAGTATGCTATTAATGACTTAGCCTATGTAATGCGTGCATCGTGGTGTATGATTACCTTGAAAATATAAATATAATAAAAGATTCACTAGCATAAAATATTATAAAATACAGAAAGAATATAGAATCATCATTAAAATAATTAATATACTTCATTCATTGCACATCACGGGCCCAAGTTTGTTATTAAAAAGTTATTCATTAAAAAGATTTTTATCTTATTAAATATTTATTTATTTATTATTTAATTGCATAAATTGATGTGCTTGATAGAAAAAATAATTTTCAAATCACCTAACGAAATTATTAGTTAATAGTTGTGAAGTTCATTGGTTGATGAGGCCTAGAAGAAAGTTTGTTTCCTCCAATGGTTGCAATGCTGATTTATATTCTCTTATAAGTTAGAATCTCGTATACTCTTTCTCTTTTTCTTCTCATGAGTAACTATAAGGGTCTCCTTGTATTATATAATTTGACATTCTTAAAAACGTACTTTCGAGGTTCACCTATTGACCTGGCATGTAAAATGTCGTATCTTACTTGTATATCTATTCATCGGGAAAACATTCTCTACTGTGCATAGCAGTGCACATAATTACCAAATAATAGGTTGAAAAAGCAAAAAATTACAAATTTATTTTGAACTTTTTAAATTTGAGCCTAATGTTTGGCATACTTTAGAGTGATGTGCACATCAGAGGTGATTTTTTCCCCTATTCATCTAGCTCTCTTCTTCTTTAATTTGATCAAAAAAGGAAAAACTTTCTTTAGGTTAAAGAATGCAATTTCCCTCCCACGTTAGCTTTTCGTTTTTCTTTTCTTTTTGTATTGCTTTATATACGAGGGGTTCTAATTGAATGACACTTCTTTATGACATTGATTAATGCCACGTTTGGATTCTTCCTTCAATCGGCATAGTGAGAATCTTCAACACTCTTATTATAAAGGCAAGAGATTGGTTTCGTGTGGGTTTCAAAAGCCTACACATGCATAAATTACTAACATAATTATCTTAGATACTCAAAAGTGGGAGTTAGGCGAGTAAAGGACTCTGCACTTCTTATACCTCTCCGTCATATATTTTGGAGATGGCTTAATTTTGAACACTGACAAAATAGATCAGACATGGACTTCCTCTATCCTCTCGAGTACAGGATCTCAACTCAGACATGGGTTCTTTCTAATTCATGGTGAAAAGATGTGAAGAGAGCACAATCGGCTACCCTAAGAATAGAGAATCTCGGCTTCATAGAATATACTAACATGAGCCACCTCATTAGGCAGCATTTTTGTTTTTTTTTATTAAATTAAATATTTATTTTAGTGTGCAAACAATTAGTGGAGATTTCTTTTTTCCCTCTCTCTGTGGGTGGTCAAGAATTATTTTTATTTTTCTAAAACACTAAAATAATTGAGTAAATTTTAAGAATGTTATGGATAATTAGGTAAATTCACCGATGTACACGTATACGGAATAGAGCACGGAGCATCTATGTCTTTTTTTTTTTTTTTTTTTAAATTTTTATCTTCTACCTTTTCTCTCTCTCTCTCTTTCTCGACTCGATCGTTCTCCATAGCCTTCCGTTTTTTCAGGTGACTCGTGTTTTCTTTTCTGCTGCTCTCGCTGTTCTATGTCAATTGCTCTCACTTAAGGCCGAAAACGAAGCAAAAAAACCCTAATCCGTAGAGCCAGATGGTGGCTTTATTGTCCAGATATGGAAAATCTTTACCTAACAGACAGAGCTAAACAACAGATGGCCATGTTCTATCGGTAATCTTCGATCTTTTTCTTTCTCACTCTTTGCGGTTTCAGTGTTCGTGTCATCGATTCTTTTTGGCTCGTAAACTTTTTATCTCATCGATTTTTATTCTTTTTTACAAGTTTGATTAGTTTTTGCTACTCTACTTGCTATTTCGGGATAGTTTTGTTTTTTGTTTTCCTCTTTTCCAGTTTTGCTTCGATTATCTGGTTTTTCTTCATTTAGTTATTAATAGACGATGTTGAGTAGTTGCCGATTAGGAACCTCTACGTTTGAGGTGATTTTTACTTCGTTTTAGGATTTTTGACTAGCTTCTACTTGTAGAAATGAACTTGTGGTTTCTGTTTTCATGTTTCTGTTTTATTCTTTTTTGGTCTTCTGAAGCTTTCTATACTTGTACAGCATAGTTTGGTATGAGACTGAGAGTGAGCATTTAATGATACGATCAGAAGCAAAAAAAAGATTGGAAAAGTGCGATATATTTCTGTTTATACTTTCTTTGTCCCACATTTACTGAAGCATCGACGTTAGAATTACTTATTATAGTCATCGATCGAGTCGTTTTGTGATTTTCTGATATAAGTAACTTACGTATGAGCTTTCTTTCACTGCGTAATGAAAGGTAGAGATGATGTTATGCAGCAGTGATGCAAAAAAGGAAGCAAATTAATTGGTTGTCTGTTTACCTTTTACTTCCTGTAACTGCTAATGTTTCTTAATTTCAGAAAATTTTTCATGCAACTCATTATACCAAACCAAACTGTTGATTTTGCATATTTTTCTGTACTTAATGACAGTCTGGAAATAGTATGCAGTATTTATATTACCCTATTTTGGTAATCTTAATGCCTTGCTTTTTTGTTTTCACGTTTCTGTCAGGGAAATGAGTCTGTGGACTCGTTTATACCAATCAAACTATTTTTTTTTCAGTAACTGTATATTAATTTTTTGTTAATTCATTTACAGGAGATTTCTTCGTCCATTCAGTGGTTTTCATCTTGTTCTGGTTCTTTCCTGTATCTTTTTCTGCCATGCTTTATGTGGGGCATCTACTGAGAGAAAGCATCTAGCAGCAAAAGTGAATGGGATTAGGGGCCACATCGATAATGGATGCAGATCCAATGTTGTTGATCATGATGCAGGTCTTACAGGCATTTTTGGTTCTGATGTTAATGCAAACTATGCTTGTGCCAATTGTCCAACATTCTCTGGTTTTAAGAATGTCTGTACAAGTTCTGAATTCTTTTGCTTTCCTTCAACGTTGCCTGATTTTATCCCCAAAGAAGATAATTTTAAAGCATCTCTCCTAGAAGTTCCTCAGAAAAAGATGGACGCTAAATTACCTGATGGGCCAGCTACTCATGCTATGTTGGATGGTAACTCAAGTCAGTTTCCTGATCATCAGATGTTTAAGTTATTAAATGGAAGCATAGTTTCATGTTCTCTGAATTCTGGAAGGGAATTCCAGGACGTGTTGTTCATGCAGAACAGTAGTGTTGGTTGGAATTATTATTCTTCTTGTAAAGGATGCAATCCGAGTAAGAACCCAGATAAGAGTTCTGAGGCAATTAGGTCAGGTTTTAGCGACGGTTCTTCTTCATTCAATGTGGAGATAAAACCTCCTTTACTTGATTGGGGGCAAAACTATTTATCCTTCCCTTCATTAGCTTTCTTGACTGTAGAAAATACTTGCAATGATAGCCTCTTACATGTGTACGAACCATTCAGCACCGACAGTCAGTTCTACCCTTGCAATTTTGATGATTTGTTTCTTGGTCCTGGTGAAGTTGCTTCAATTTGTTTTGTCTTCTTACCAAGAATATTGGGATCCTCCTCAGCTCACCTGGTCTTACAGACAAGCTCTGGGGGTTTCTTGGTTCAAGCAACAGGTTTTGCACAAGAATCTCCTTTTGGCATACAGCCTTTGATAGGCCTGGATGTTTCGTCAGAGGGATCATTTGGCAAGAATTTATCGATACACAATCCATTCAATGAGACTCTCATTGTAAAGGAAGTTACTGGGTGGGTGTCATTTTCATCAGGAAGCACATCATACTCTGCAGAAGCTGTTTGCACAATGGATACCCTTCAGGACTTTGATGAATTTAGTGATATCCCGAGTGATATGAAGGGGTTGAACTTAGGGATAGGTGCAGCCGGTTTGCCATTAATGGGGATTAAGCCTACTGGAAGTTGGAATCTTGGTCCTCACAGCACTGGAACTATCCTAGAGATGGACTTCTCCTCTTGCAGTGAAGGAAAATTGGTTGGTGCTTTTTGCGTGCAATTGCAGAGTTCTTCACAAGGCACGACTGATACAATTATGGTTCCTCTTGAAGCAGAAGTGCAGTGTAAGGCGGCATATGGTGAAGATAAAGGTTTGGTTTCTGTTTCTCTTGAGGCTTGTGTGCCATGTGATGGTGGGGAAACAGTAGATATTGCAGTTTCTCTCAGAAACGGGGGTCCAAACCTGTTAAGTGTTGTCAAGATTAGTGAAATTGCTGATGGAACTAGGATTTTCCAGATCAAATACATGGAAGGTTTATTACTTTTCCCTGGTACTGCTACACGAATTGCGGTTGTAACTTATACTCGTGCAGTTGCTGATAGTCAGTATCATGTCTCTGAGGTTTCAGACATAAATTTAAGCTGTAATTTACTTTTAGTGACAAATGATTCAAGCAGTCCACAAATTGAGATTCCTTGTGAAGATGTAGTGCAAACTTGTTCGAGACATCAACCAAGTTCATATATCGGATACCACCATCATCATGAGGACAAGTTTGACTATGCAACAACACGACTTTTAAATGGAGGCATTCAGTCATCAATGCAGGTAAAGCTATGTTGATTCTGGTACTTGCTTTTATGTTTCTACTGTTCCATGATGGTTGTAGGGTTGAGTGGTTCATTTGTTTGCTTTACCATGACGAAAATACGAATTAAGTGACACTTGAAAGATGGTGCAGAGGTTTGTTGAGCTGAGTGTTTGCTCAAGCATGCGAAGAAAGTGGGAGTGCACGTCATGCATTTTCACTTCACTGGCTTCTCCCCCCTCTCTGCTTTTAGATAACAAAAAGTGTCCACCCCGTGGGTCGCCAAACTATGTCGGATGTTTTGCCTTGAATGCAGTAGCTTTCTGAAGCTGTGACATGCTTACACTGAAGATTCTTGGCACCATTGTGAACCCGCCTAATGATATATAAATTTTGCATAAATCATAATATGATCATAGTCTTACATTATTCTCTAAATGTTGGAGATATATAAGCTGTATTTCTGAAAGAAAAAAAATGTCAAGCTTTGTTAAGCTAAGCTGAACAGAATAAACTAATTGAGCACATTGCCAAAGAGAACTTACAGATCCATCCTGAACTGACAGGGAAAGGCCTGGTATAGAAAACCTAAAGCCACGTAGGTGCAATATAGTAAGCAAGAATGACAACTCAGCCTTATGCCAACTAAAAGAGTTAGCTGCATGGATTGCTTTGCCTTCTGATCAGCTCTTGCCCCATCACTTCTCTAAGGGATATTTTAGGTCTGCCCTGGACTATATAGTTTGTTTTATCTTGATTAAATCACTTCTCCATATTTGGGAATCTGAAGGCCTCTGCTGAACATTGCTGTGGCACCTTGAATGAGTTTCTCTTAGATTATTAGGTATCAGAGCTATGCTCATATCAATTATAGCGTGATCATTCCTTACTTTATCCTCTCTAGTTTTGCCACACATCCATCCCATCATCGTCATCTCAGCTATGTCGAGCTTATCTACATAAGGCTTCTTAATTGCTCAACAGTTTGCACCATGCATCATAGCTAGTGTTATTGGCTGCCCTATTTCATTTTAAGTTTTATAGGAATAAGTTGATCACATCATCCTCCACGTCACCTCTTTTATTTGTCATTGTATCAAGATAGATAAAATAATACTTTCTGGACCACCCCTCTCAAAATGGCATGGTAAATATAAACATAATAAACGCCTTGCCAATCTTCATTTTACTCACAGGGTCAGGCTCGATGCAGACAAATTCTCTGTCCGCCTTATGTCTTGGGAATGAATCCACAATTTCATTGCAAGATCTTTAAATTATCAAATTCATTGATTCTGAGAGTTTTCAATGCTCTTTAAGTTTCCTGTGCTGATTTAGAGCACCTAACTAGCTTCCCCCTCCTTCCTGTGTTTCCCACAGCTTCTTCCTTCAGGCAAAATAAATTGTTAGTGGGATTGTATAGGTGCAAACCTGCTTGGTTACAGTTGGCCAGTGGATATGGCCAACATGGTGGATGCATGTGGTAGCAGACTCCACTCCTATCTTAATTACAAAATCCTAGCACACAAAAAGCATGGGAACTAGTTTAGTCTAAGATTGAAATTCTATTGAGTAACAAGAATGCCATTTTAAATAAATGGTGTCCAGTACTCCTGTAGAATTTTCTAATTTTGGCTCTTTATACTCATTTTTAGGCATTTTCCATATTTGGGGATGAAATTTGGTCACTGAGATGGATGTCGATCCTCAATCAAATTTATGGCAGGAATTTTGATGGTGACACCTGAGCTTCACTCTTGATCTTGGTAGATAATGAAAAGTTTTCCTGTACTTTCTAAACAAAATTTAGTGATGTACCTTCCACTGAGTTACAGCATACAGAAGCATAAAGTTGTAAAGAATTAGTGCATGTAACCTATAAGTCTTGTTGCTAAATCAGCACTTGTAAGTTGTAGCCTAAGCCAACAGTGGGCATATATAGGTAACTGTGACACTGGTCTGTGTGGAAGATGTGTTAATCTTGAGAAAGTTGGATATTTCGTAAGTGATAAATGGCACAAAAAACCACAAAACTACACTGTGCAGTGTAGCTGTTGTATACTAGCTTGTTGAATTCTGTTATTATTTACAAATTTCCTTGTTTTTGTCCTTCTTTTGCACTGATAAAATAATTGCAGATAATCCACGTTTTGAAAGTTAGATTTGGGGTTCATTATGAGAAGGCCAAGTATTTAAGGCTCTTTATTGATATAGATTAGTTAAAGTTATTCATACTCTGAAGATTCTCTCGCTGACTCCATCAAATAAGGGATGCAGGGGGGGGTGTGTTTATGTCATTTCAAGTTGGAATTTATGTCTATCTGGTTGCATTTAATGCAGGTAGTGCACTTCAAACCTGTGCATGAATATTTTTACCTTATGTATAATACATAATACATTATAGTAAAACAAGAAGAATAAGAAGAAAGCATTGTCCCAACTAAATGGGATCAGCTACATGGATTCTTGCCTTCCCGTCAGTTTTGTTTGAGGCCATGCTAGATACAAGGCCTAAGCTATGTATATCCTTTCTCACCACTTCTCTTAAGGTTATCTTAGGTTTGCCCCTAGCTCTTCTAGTTCCTTCAATTTGGATTATATTATTTTTACGGACATGGGCATTTATAAGTCTCCGTTGATCGTGGCCTTGCCATCTCAAACAACTTTCTCGTAGCTTTTCACTTATGATAGCAACTTTTAGACCAACTCTAATATGATCATTTTTTATCTTATCCTCCCTAGTTTTTCCACTCATCCATTTAAGCATCCTCATTTCTGCTACATGGAGTTTATATGTATGATTCTTTTTAATAGTCCAACACTTTGCACCGTACGTCATAGTTGGTCGAACAATGGTCCTATAGAATTTTCATTTAAGTTTTAATGGAATACGCCGATCACACAAGACCGAGGATGCTCCTCTCCACTTCATCCACCCTATTTTGATTCTTTAGGAAACATCATCTTCTATATCACCTCTTTTATTAATGATTGAACCAAAGTACCTAAAACAATCACTCTGAGGAATTTCCTTGTTGTCAAGTTTCACTACCTTATTGTATTCCCGATCATGACGAAAGTTACAAACTAGATATTTTGTCTGCATTCTTCTTAGTTTAAACTTTAAAGCCTCTTGATTCCAAAGCTACTCTCCATGATTCTAACTTGGTATTAATTCCTATTTGAGTCTCATCTATCAACATAATATCATCAGCAAGAAACATACACCAAGGAACCTGGTCGTGAATGTCTTTGGTTAATTCATCCATTATAAGTGCAAATAGATATGGGCTTAAAGTGGATCCTTGATGTAGTCCAGCTGTAATTGGGAATTCATTACTTTGTTCCCCCATTGTTCTTACAATTGTCACTGAACCATCATACATATCCTTAAACTATGTCCATGTATTTACTTGTGACCCTTATTTCTCTAGTACTTGCCAAATTAACGCCCTAGAAACTCTATTATAAGCTTTTTCTAGGTCAATAAATACCATATGAAGGAAGGTCTTTGTTACCTATATTATATTATTTATTTCGAATAATTTAATGCAGAGAATCTTAGCAAGACACTTCATGTGTTTATCTTATCTTCAGTTCTACATTATCTTTTGTATTTATCTTGTAGGCTGTATATTTCCTTAATGTAGGATTTGAAATAGGACTTTACAAAACGCAAGAAAAAGAAAAAAGAAAAAGAAAAAAAAAAAAGATAAGGAAAGGGAATAGAAATAGGAAACTCTATATGTATAAATCATCCATCAAGGATTCAATACTAATATATCTTCTCATTCATTCTTTTATCAATTCTATTATACTATATTATTATATTACTAATGTAATATAACATAAGAGGCAGATGGTTGAAGGGGAACCCCATTGCCCACCAATTAAAATTATTCATGCATAGGTAGTTACCAAACAATTTTTCATTCTATACTTTATTTATGATGGTTACCAACCAGATTTCTTTTTCTTTAAAAATGGTCTAAATACTCCATGAATGAAAACATAAATGAGCCAAAGAGAGCCCCAAGTTGCTATTGTTATGTATCCTAAAAAACTCAAGCTTCCGTGTTTATACTTGTTTTAGATTCCTAAATTTTCCATGATTGAGTTTTTGAAGAATTAGATAGATGACTGATCTGCTGAATCTGGAGACAGTTCAAGGAATAATGAGACAATCGGGATTTCTTAGATGAGACATCGTGCAGAAATTTTTTATATTTTGATAATCCAAATTAATAATTAATAGAACCTTCTCTAGTTAAGAGTTGAGACATTCTTTGTATGATCACAACTTTATCAAGTGGACTTTCCCTGTGAGAACCATATATGAGAGTCTCAACTTTGTGCAACTCAAGTGAACACACTCCCGTATTGGTTGTGACTGATATGTACTTATGTAGTAGAAAGTTTTCTACTTCTTAGTGTCTGATTCAATCTTCCCTGAAGATACGAAGGAACAAGAATCTAGTAGTTCGTTCCTTCTATCTGTGATGATACTGGAAGAAATTTCAAGGGCAGCTTTAGGGTCAAGGTGCCATTAAACTTCATTCTTATTTTTAGTGCATTTTTTTAAGCTTCTGATAATTGCTTTTCTATTTTTTTTATTTTTCTATTGAGGCTCCTAAAGATTGGTTCAATTGTCCTAATCAGGAATGAAGAGTCTGCATGTTGATTGCTCATAGCGTAAAAGCATTGTATCTGTGTAATGAATTCACTCCAATTTCTCTCTAGTTATATTAGAGCAACTGACTTTTCTTTCTTGAAAATAGAAGTGCAAAAGCCTGCAGGCAATGATGGGCTTACATAGGTGGGTGAATGATCTAGATTTGATATGGCTAATAATGCAAAATATAGCAGCGCTATTCACGATTATCAAAATGTTTGGACATTGATCCATACAAGCAATCAGACCAGTTTCCTTTCCTGTCTAATTTTTTATTTTCAATTAGTAAGTAAGAAACAGTAATGGCTCTGAGATATTATAGTTAAAATTGAGCTCTAAATTCCAGAAAATCCAATGAACAACTTCATAAAGCAAACCATGAGTAAAACTGGTTTCTCCCTGGAGATCTTCCAGTAAAACACTATACTATCATACCATGGAGGTTGATGTAGTAGAAAGGATGATCAGTCCTTGTTCCAAATAAGCACACCATTTGAGGAATACCAACAACCAGCCCCTATGGTTTTTGGTTCCTTCAATCATTTAGTGGGAAGGAGATTTGCTACAAAACCTAGTAATTCCCGTCCAAAGAAAATAAGGGAGCACTCTGTCAGAACTGTAGCACTATTATCCAGTACCCTTCTATTGTATCCCATACTTATGATTAGCAGGGTAAACTGTTGGATAAATGAAGGACCCCCTTGCTGTGTTTCATATTGAAGTGGCCTGTTTCAGTCATGTTATCATTGGTATAATGGGGATTTCATCTTGGTCTCCATTGGCCCTTGAACTGAGTTCCCTTTTTTATTCATGCAATTTTTAACAGAATGCAATGATACATTGACATATCAGATTTGACTGTAATAGGGAAGATAATAGAGCTGACTTATCCTATTTTGATAACAGACTTAAATGAATGATTCAGAAGTTCAACTTCAAAGTTAACTAGAACTTTGAGTATGACCCAAAAGAGAGAAGGGGGAAGAAAGAAAAAGAGAAAAAAAGGACGACGCAACATGGAGCTAATTCCTGCTTTTCAGGGTCCCAGGAGGGATGGATCAGAATTGCTCTTGAAATTTGGCTGCTAGGGCTTTAGTGTATAAATTTTAATTGTTTCTTACCTGCTTGTGCTTAACAGTTTCTGCTATAAGAGATTTATTTCCGTCTTCTAATGGTCATTGTTGGGTTTTTGTAAACTTGCAGTTGAAGTTAGTGGAGACTGTAGAAGCAGATGAGTTTGTATTGGAAAATTGGAGGTCTCAGGGCACAACTACTGGATTGTCTGTGCTTGATGATGATGAGATATTGTTCCCGATGGTTCCAGTTGGAATGCATTATTCAAAGTGGATCACTGTGAAAAATCCTAGTGAGCAACCAGTCATAATGCAGCTTGTATTGAATTCGGGAGCAATCATTGACCAGTGCAGAGCAGCTGATGACTTTCTGCAACCTGTTTTATCGAGTAGTTTATTTCATAATGAGTCAGTGGCGATGTACGGTTTTTCGATAGCAGAAGCTGCAGTAACCGAGGCCTATGTCCATTCTTATGGTATCGCCTATTTTGGGCCTATTGTTTTTCACCCTTCAAATCGATGTAGGTGGAGAAGTTCAGCCCTGATACGGAATAATCTTTCAGGTGTAGAATGGTTGCCTCTAGGGGGACTTGGAGGCTCACTTTCCTTGGTTCTTCTTGATGGGACTGAACCCATCCAAAGCTTAGAATTCAACCTCGAAATGCCGATTCCTCCCAAAATGTCAGGTGCGGAATTTTTGTCTCATATCAAAGACACTAGCTCTATATGTTCTCAGCCATTAGTGAAAGAACTATATGCAAAAAACACTGGGGACCTTCCGCTGGAGGTGAATAGTATTGAAGTTTCTGGAACTGAATGTCAGTTGGATGGGTTTATTGTACATACTTGTACAGGTTTTGCTCTTGAACCGGGGGAATCAACAAGGCTTCTGATCTCATACCAGACTGACTTTTCTGCTGTTGTGATTCAAAGAGATCTTGAGCTGGCGCTGGCTACTGGTATTTTCATTATCCCTATGAAGGCTACTCTTCCTGCATACATGGTCAATCTCTGTAAGAAATCATTCTTCCGGATGTTCCTGATGAAATTTTCTACTGTGGTCCTTGCTGCTGCTTTTGTACTATCCTTCGTATTCTGCTGTTGCATTCCCCAACCAGTGACCCTGGTTGCGTTTGATTACTTATCTAAGGCTGAGAGAAGTCCCATTGCTAGTGTTAGCACTGCTGGGTTATCTTCTCGTAAGCATCGACACCAGAGGAATAACGGATGTTCAATTTGTAGTGTGGATGATATGTTAAGGTCTGTCAGGGAAGGTGAAATCTCAAAAGTGGGTTTAGTTTGTAGGTCTGGTTGTCCTAATGGTCATCAGGGTCAAGAGGCTGCTGCTCAGGGTAGAAAGCTGATGCAGGATGATCAAGGACAAAGCATAAAAGTGTCAGACCTCCCAAAGGTAATGTCATTGGTACCCTCACCACCGGTACTGAAGTCTGTAGCAGCAGGTGATAGCTCTGGCCCAATAGAATCATCACATACTGGCAATCTCACAGTTAGGGTTGAAAAAGAAAAGGGAAGAAGGCGAAGGAAAAGAAGGGTCACTGGTGCAGGATTTACTGGGATGCTTGAAGTATCCAGTAGTCAGAGTGGGAACTCTACGCCTTCTTCACCTCTGTCCCCTGTCACATCGGTTACACACAAACAAACATGGCCTACATCTCCTGAAGTCCACCATGTTATTGATCCGAAGGACCTATCTGCTCGCATGAATGGTCGGAGCTATGAGAAGGGACAAATGCTCAAAGCTGCTGACCAGTCAATGTTGTTGGAGTCTGAGGTTTCTTCCAAATACCGCAGCAATAATTGGTTACATGCTCAGGAGAAGCCTTTTGTGGCAGGAGAAACTAGTAAACCTGTTCCATTGCCTTCTGCCACTACTGCATGCATTGGTTGGGATAATCCTCGTGATGTTGGTTCTCCAACGTCCTTAATTCCAACTTCTCCAATTGCTCCGCCAGCTCGGGCTTCTGGGTCCAAACTCTTGAAGGATACAAGTGCAAAGACAGGGGGAAAAATGGGGTTCAGGAATGAGTTCACATATGATATCTGGGGAAACCATTTTTCAGGGTTTCATTTAATGGGTAGGACTAAAGAGGTCTCCACAGTGATCTCCAATGCATCGGATGATGACTCTCAGAGCTTCTTCCTAAGAGGCCCGCAAATCCTCATGGAAGCTGCAGACAGTATTTAAGTCAGCTGCTTCGGAATTGCTCAGTTGCCCTGTAAGTTGTTTTCGCCAAAATGCTTAATCATAATTTTGAAGTAATTATTAGCTGTTGCTGCCAGCTCTCTCTCTAATTTGCACACTGTTATTACCATGATGAAGAAAAGAAGGAAATGATGGAGGGAAGGGCGGTTGCCTGGTTGGGGAGGGGGTTGGGAGAGAGACGAAGGGAAGACTTAGTTGAGTTGGACTTGGACTATGGCATAAAGGGTGTACTAAATGCACAAGGCTTGTGCCACTGTAGGGTTTGGAGAGTGTCCTAGTGCATGCAGACTTATCCCCACTTCTTGGAGAAGTTGCTTCCTGACTTGAACCCACAGCCTTATCCACGCTTGATGGAGAGCTTGTTTTGCGACTTGAACCTGCAACCACTACTTGGCAATGGAGCAACTTTACCGTTGCCCCAAAGTAGTTGGAGCAAGAGGCAGATTCGAGTGTTTCCAGTATTTTCAGTCAAGGGTTATTATTGAAATGTTTCGAAGTCCAGGCAAAAACCCAAAAACTAGGCTCTTCTAATGGTTCCTCACAATAGCAATTTGGTAATGAAGGGTGTTTCACTGGTTCATGTGTTTTCTGGGGTTCAGGTAGGTGCCCACTTGTAT
The DNA here is from genome assembly GCF_041222555.1 of Hakea prostrata. Lineage (NCBI taxonomy): Eukaryota > Viridiplantae > Streptophyta > Magnoliopsida > Proteales > Proteaceae > Hakea > Hakea prostrata. The sequence continues at coordinate 9,233,540 of NC_142604.1, read as the reverse complement.
TATCGAATTGAGGAGGTGGCTTCTTAAAAACTGGAATATTCTTCAAACAGGAAAAACCAGGTTCTGGTCACTTGATTGTGACTAGTCAAACCATGATTTTAAGACCAGAAAGATGTAGAGAGAGCAGCAAATAAAACAGGATAGGAAGATAGTCTTTTTCTCGCCTCGCTCGGGTCAAGGAATTACTAATTGATGTGTTCCTGGGTTGGGGATACCTTCCCTTCAATTCGTGCCGCCAATGTTCCTTTCTGAAATCAAAACCATTCACTGGGAATATTCGAAGTGAAAAAAAGGTGTTCATTTTTTTTTTTTTTTTTTTGTGGACAAAAAAGGATACAGAGGCTCTCATATCCAGCCCATAAAGTTTCAAACTCTTTAATAGTGGATCTATCATTAAACAATGGAACAAGGTTAGGTTTACCAGGATATGGTATACTGTTAGCATGGAGGGGGAAGAGAGAAGAGAGAGGAATGGACATAAAGCTGCTTGTCTATGGCATGTTATTACCATACCTATCCTCTCATAAACAAAATAGCTTAAGTATCTCTTACAGTGATCACAAAGCAACTTTCATGGTTTCTGGTCTAAAATTAGACGCGCTGCAATCTTTCTTGAGTTCAGTTGACTGCAAAATCTCACACTGCTTTAGGGACACGAATAGACTTGCAGATTTTTTAGCAAATTCAATAGTGAAGCATCAAGTATCCACTTAGGCTTTGTATCTGTGCCTTTTTTTTTTTTTTCCTTCATTAATTTAATACAAATCGATTTTTATTGAAAAAAAAAAAAAAGAGATCTTGAACATGGTCGCATTTCATGTTATTTTGGAACTTGGAATTAATTAATCTACACATGCTAATCACTCAATCTACAAAACAGAAGCCATATGAACAGCTAACTGCCGAGGTCTTCTTCATGGATGGATTTTTCTCAAATGGAATTCCAAGTAGGCTTACTCAAAATCCTAATTGTTAAGTTGGGTGACACTCGAAGATGAAGACACATGCTGTACAGGTTCCTGTACGAAGGTTCTGGAAATCCGGAATCCATAAGCTGCACTCGTGCTCAAATACAGCTTAGACCTGTGGGAGCTTTAAGCCTTTTAACTCTTTTTTTAGTGTGGACAAGATCATCAGATGGTGGATAGCCATTATTAAAGGTTCTGGGCTGTTGAGGTGGTAAAACTTCCAATGGAGATTAGCATTACAGGCACTAATCGCTGTTTGTATATATCTTAAACCATGCATGTGCTGATAAGACCCATACCTAAAAGCCATTAAGCACCATTGTTAACCTTAATTATTCAATTGATCTCAAGTCCTATCACAGCTTTCACTCATAAACATTTCTGATTAAAAAGATTGAGGAGACCAGATGAGACATTACTCGCAAAGGTAAAATATATGGAGATCTTATCAAAGATATCCATTCTCATGTTGTGAGTTGTGAGTCTTGTGACTGAGATGGACCACTTACCAAAGCAAAAAAAAGACGGAGATAGACCATCTCTCCACATTCAGCACTGAAACAAATGATCTCTCTCTCTCTCATTCATGTATGCATGTGGCTGCTTTACTTTTCCACTTCTCCTTCTCTTCAACCGTCACCGTTTTATTTAATTTACATTTTCTGTATTAGCCTCGTGCACACAAAAAGTAATTGCAGAGGCCCCATAATTCATACTGTCAATTCCAGATTCTGAAAAAAAAAGAAGTATTAGCAGCTTTGGGAACCGGATCATCTCCCCGTCGGAGAAGCACAAAGTTCTCTCCCATGGCTTCTTGACCACAAAAACCAGTGGGTCCCACTGGTAAGGGAAAAAAAGTTTTTATTTTTTTTATTTTTTCCAAAAAGTATTTTTCACCGTGGGCCAGTTTTTGTGGTTAGGAAGGGGTCGCTGATCCGGACTCCAGCTTTGGACCTGACCACTTTTTCTTTCTTTCTTTTTTAAGCATGGGTTTCATATCCATATTACTATTTCCACTTTCTTTTAGATAAATCCCATCAATATCTTTTAGCAAAAGAATAATGCAATGTGATTCACCTTTCAATATCTTCATTCATTGATTGGTAGGTAAAACAGAACTATTTGGCTATACACGTTAAACTTTGGATCTTCCATGATTGGATTTTTACTTCTTGATTGTCATCATTCTTAATGAGTTTGATTGAGGAATTATAATCACTAATCAATAACCAGTTTTACATTTTAGTTAACCTGATTGATTTATAGAGTTGGTAGAAAAAGAAAGCAGGGAAAAATATTAGCTTTTTCAGAGAAGGTACAATCATTTTGTTGGTATGAGGCATGACCCCAATGTTCCTTATTATTGGCCCATGGTCATTCCAGAGCTGAGAAAAGTATGGATTTTTTCACTGTAGCCTTTTAAGATTATAGAAACAGTGGATGAACTTCATGTTCCTCCAGTCCCCACTAATGTTTTATGGGTAGATGATCACCACTTTTACCTATTGAACTGTCATTATAAGCTGGAGGACCCAAGGCCAAAATCTATTCATCTCCTAAGCACTATGGGTTTCAGGTGGAGATCACTACAAATAATATATGGTTCTATCTGTTTCTCTGGGGTCCTATCCACAGAGATAGAGGACAACTAACTTCTTTTTCTTAAAAACCAAAGTTCCCCAATCTCTGCTGTGTGAATGGAGAATCAGATGGGAAGCATGACATATAAGACGAACAACTTTTTGTGATTGTTATATGAATCCAAGTTGTGGATGGGAGATGGGTTTAAGGCCAATTAGTGATAAGGTTCAGTATTGTCTGAGATTTGGTTGGAATAGATTATAAGCTATGTTTGGTATGTATTCTGGGAATTTGTTCCAAGTATAGAATGCAAAGTTAGAAAACAGAGAAGGACCAACTTTCAGATTGTGTTGTAGACACAGAATCTGTTCCAGTAATGCATTCCAAAGACAACTATAACTGTTGAAGGTTGTGGATGAGAGTAAAGAATAATTGAGTCATTGAATGTCATTCACTCTTGTGCTTCTTCCATGGAATAATGGGTATCTATTGGGCCTAGTGGACTCACTCATGGACATGGGTCCCAAGTAGCATTTTCACTCTAACTTCTATTATGACCTTCAAGATATACTTGGAAAAAAGCCTAGCCGGACCATCCATTGCTTCAAGTTTAAGCAGCATTTGTATTCTCCCTCATGGCCTCATCAGTTGATATAGTAAAGCTATGTTTCTTTATTGTTTTTTGGGGCTGAGTAGAACTTACAGTAAACAATTTAAAAAAAAAAAATGAAAAATTGAAGAATCATTTACATTTACTTTCCCTTCAATGTTATTTGCTGGGGCAAGCAATAATGGTGCCAACTTGTCTTTTACTCACATTACACTATGCATGTGGTTCTAGTAAACCCTACAGGAATGCAGGATTACCTTCCCTATACATCTCTGTTTCATTATTGGTAACAGTATTGAAGAAAATAGTGAGGGCCTAAAGACTAGAATAGCTTGGAGAATGGGTTTCAATGAAATAGTAAGGTTGCTTTTTTTTTTTTTTTTGGCCAAAACAAAAAAGCAGCAATAATATTAAACAAAAGAGTTTAGGTCATAGGACCGATACAAACGAGAGGAATCCACAATAAACAAAGGTGGTATACCCCATCAGGATCTATCTAGAGATAACCTGCAAGCACCCTTGGCAAGGAAATCAGCAAAGCCATTGCCAGTTCTAGGAATATAATTAAAAGAAACCCTAGGAAAGAAAGAGCAGCGCTTCAAAATATCTACAACTAAACTGAGACACATCCAATTTAAAGATGATTGGAGACCTTAGGCACTAACAACAGGTAAACAGTCTGAATAATATGCAAATCAACCGCTCCTAAAGAGGAGCCCAAAATGATGCCATCTCTAATGGCTTCAAGTTCAACTAAGGTTGCTTCATTGTCACTTGCTGGTCACTGTTTCAAATCGGGTACATTCTTGCTACAAAGTATGATAAGGCTATATTTCATCATGACTCTACAAAATTAAATAGAAGGGGGGGGGACCTTGCTTAAGTCTACTGTCATGCAGTACATCTCTGGCCGTCAGATCAAAATCTTGAACGAAATTTCACTTGACCGTCATGTGCATGACAGAAGCAATTTTGGGGAGGGGGGTACTTGTTAAGAATTTCATTTAATGGAAGTCAACGACAAATCTAAGGTCATCATGTGGATGTATTTCTGGGACAGTGGTGGTAATCTTCTATTTAGAAGTAAGGTCCATGGAGGTCTTGGTTTCGAACCACCATCCCTCCACAATGCCCCCTCCCCCAACACACACCCAACCAAAAAAAAAAAAAAAAAACTGGGCCTCTATGTCGCCCAATCCGATCCGAAGTTGCTTGGGTCATGCGCATTTAATCGTCAAGCCAAGATTTCAGACCGTCAGACCCGAAATCTCGGTCAAAATTGAATCTTGACCGTTGAATTTCAATGCTCGAGATCGAAATTTTGATCTGACGGCCCATAATGTATGGCTTGATGGTCTTGCGTAGGACCCAAGTAAGACCCCGCCCAATCCTTGTGACTGGTTTGATGATGACCCAAAAAGGTCATCATTACTTCCCAAATGTAGCAAAGAAATGGCAAACTTGGTTCGGGACAAGTGGAGTCCAGTGGAGCAGTTTGCCTACACAACCTTATCTCAGCAATTTTTTCTTGGGATGTAATTCCTTGCTTGGATTGAGAGAGAGTATCTTGGACCTTCAACAATGAAGATGGGAGTTCAATCAAAGAGTCAAATCACCATACATGAAAGATGAAAACTTTCCCAAAAGAAAAATGTGTATTTTGAGATTTCATCAGTACTAACTGGTTGTAGGACCATGGTACTAGTATACAGTGAACCAGCTAGGAACTCCATGGTTTTCAAAGCTGTTGAAGGATTAATTCTTTCCTTTATAAACTTTCTAATCATCTCTCTCTCTCTCTCTCAAAAGGTAATAGTGTTAGTGGTCCAACATCCAACACATTAAGCTAAACATTGTATAATGTCTTCCTTGTGCAGAGGCAGGTGCTCCCTATTTCCCCTAATTTATCCATGGTTTTACATTAACTGTTGCAACCAGTAGTGTGGTCCAGTGACTGTAGCCCAGCAAAGATGATCACAGCTATACAGCCAAATCGAAGACTATGAACACAGGCAGACAAAGTTCATTTCCTTTGTCCATCTCTTAGCTCTCTATAGGGTCAGTACATGCACTCCATATCATTAGTTCAAAAACCCTTTTCACATTTTTCTTTTTCTTCCCTTTCTGGTGATGAGTTGGTATGGCCTTATTTAACTGCTCTCTTAATATATAGGGTTGTCAACCGACACTAGTCCAATGAATTGTTGATCAAATAAGAGTTGGAAAACCCAGACAGCAATCTTGGACCAGTGTTTTAAGCAAAATTATAGAGCAAAAACTACTCACAACTAGTATGAACTCTTGAATTAGAAGACAACAGGGTTTAAAGCTTCGAGGTTTAGATTGGATAATCTGATTAACAGTTTCAGAAAACGTTTACTTTTCCATTAAGTAAGATAAGATAAGAGAGAATCCTCTTATCTTGTATTATTCAGACTTTATTGCTTTTCTTTTAAGTTTTCTGGGGAACATTTTCTTGAGTTGGACTCAAGGGGTTTAAGGCTGGCAGATTTGTCCCATGCAGAACAACCAAGCAATGCCCTCATAAATCTTTTCTGATCTTCTGTCATCCCTTCATGGTTTTAGACATAAAATGAATCCAAACTTACATTTTTGTGTTGGGTTTACTATTCTAACAGGACTTCAAAATTCTAATGCATGAAACACTGTAAGAGATGAGGGAAGCATGTAGCTCCACGTCCACTCTAATGCTTAAAATAATGTTTAAGGAATAGAAAACTGCATTTTTTTAGAGTGGGAAGAGAGAGAATATATAGGGAGGAGGAAATGAGTGTCTTCTATCATCTCATAAATTAGTAAGTAAAAATAAGTTACACCAAAGAGTATATTGTTCAATATTTCTGCTTTAAACATGTAAAAGATTTATGATTTGTTAACCCATTTTTGGCAGAGAAAATGACAGAAACTAAGATGATTCGATGAACCAACTATCTGTAAACCTACTAGTTTGGAAGCATCAAGGAGACTATTCTTTCCTATAGTGTCTCCTTGTCTTGTATGTTACTTCTAATTATCATTTTAGTAAAATCTAATCTATGGTCAGAGCTTCTAACCATGATAATAAGGACAAATTAATCTTGTTCATCTTTTAAGAAATCATACAATGTTATGATAAAACTAACTAACTTCCAAAGTTTTGGAGGATAAAAAAAATGGAACATGGGTTTCTTCTTGATTGAATCCAAAAAACTTGAATTAGATTTATGTTAAATAGAATCAAGGTTAGGGTCTCAGTTTGGTGAGCCATCCTTATTGGAATCAACCATTTTGATGAAATTGCATTTGGATTTTTGAAGCAATGTGAGACTAAAAAACAGAAAACCCCAACCAGATTAGTGGTCCATCATTTTTTTGTAAACCCTAAAATCCAAAACATGTTTATTGGTGGCTACTTCACATGTTATATTGACCCCATGGTTTGGCACAAGTGGTGTGGATCTCATTCACTTGCTCTCTTAGAAATACACTTTTTTATAAAATTCTTAGCACAAATATATATGTACTAGCTTGGTGGTTGGAGTGGTTCATTTTGATCTTTTCATCCTATGTCTTATTTGAAGCTTCCTAGGGTTGAAGTAGCTGAAGTTTAGATTAGAGACCCACATAGATATAGGTGAGAACAAATTATCATTGTCATAAAGATATGGAATCCATGATGTATGGAAGGCATAGATCATTTTACACCCCTACCCTTATGGGTTGCAAGTCTTAGCGTCCCAGGGCTCAACCCTGACTTGGTTTTGGTCAAGTTGAGACGTTTCATCCTAGGTCGTGCCCCATAAATATGATCAGTTTAATAGTAACCAACATCTCATATTAGGAAATCTATACTTTCCTTCTTGGATTAAGGTATAATTTCACTATTTTCATAAGTTTATATTAATTATATATTTCTTTTCCGTTCTCAATGGTATTTAAATGTCATTTGACTTACTGCAAGAGGAGATTCGTGTAATTACCCCGAATTTTATCATCTTAGGTTCTATATAATACCTTCTTGCTCGCATCCAAGATCTACAATCTAGGTATTCTCCAATGATAACTTAAAGAAGACTCAATCCGTATACAAATATTAAAAAAATTAAAAATTAAATACTTATATTATAATATGAAGAAGCTACATAGAGATCAAATAGTAATAAATGAAGTTTATTTAAGCTCCACTTTCATGATGAAACCCATCTTAGTTTCTCTAGTTTTCTTGTTTTCAATCATATATTAATTCTTCTACCCAAAAAAAAAAAAATTTCTTACATTAATTCCCTTCCCTCCCAAATCCCACCAACTATGTCTTATTTTTCCTTGAAAAGTAGATCATGAACACATAAATTATTAATAAAATTTTAAGAAAGAGATTAGAACCAAACAGTACTTAAAAAGGTGATAATAAGAAAATGCTTTTCAAGTAAATAACTTTCCGTGCACGGAGACAAAACCAAAGTTCAATGTGGAATCCAATGATGAAACCAAACCATTCACTTTCTTGTCATTAGCTTAAGAAACCATCAACCTTATGCATGCACATCCACATAATTAAGCACTTAAACAAACTAAACCCTTCTTAATTCCTCTCTAAATTGCTAAATTAACTAATAATTTCCCTAGTAAATCCATTTTCTTAATCAAGATTAAGGTAGAAAGAGATGTAGCATATGACCCAACACATGTCATCCATTTACCATCTCTTCATCATCAATCATGATAGCTCCCTCTCCTTTGTCTCTCTACATAAATTTGATATGAGAAAGTTAAAAAAGAGAGCAGAACAAATCATAAAAGGGGTAAAAAATTAAAGAGGATAAGTGGGCCCAACTTGTCTTGTGCATTTACAATTTTACCCTTCTCCCCCTTGTCCAACTTTTGTTTTTGATTTCTTCAAGGAGGAAAAGCAAGAATGTCAGAGCTTGCATTGATATCTAGTATGAACAAGGCTTTTCTTTCATTTAAGAATATTGATTAGTTCCTATTTCTTTCACAAAAACAGATGAGTTTCCATTTTTCTTTGGTAAAGAAGATCTGAGGGAGTAGCTGATTGGGTTATTTGGTGTCAGCAAAAATAAAGTCTTTTTAATTCTCTGCAACTAATGCATGTGGGTGATGGGGATGTGTTCTTCATTTTATTACTAAAACATCTTTGATCTCTCCCATTCCCTACTCCTGCATACCCTTTTTCTAGTTTTTGTTATACTATGTGAAGTATCTCTCTCATTAAAGTCAACTTTCACAATTTAGGAAATAAAAACACTTAAAATCCTTCCTCTGATGCTTTCTTCTTATATGAAGGAATGGTTGGAATGTTAGGTTTTTGAATTAAATCACAATACTCTTCCAACTCATCATTCTGAATTGCCACTTATTTAAATTTGCAGGTCCACTCAGAATCAACTCATATTAAATCATCTGATCAAATTTATCTTTGACTTTATTGACTCAAACTTGTGATCTTGTTATCAGGGCAATTTGGATTCAATGTTCTTTGCAACATATCTTAAAACTTAGAATGACTTAAGGGTATCAATGGGTATGATTGGACCTTAGGGTCGTCGCTTGACGAATAGAAGTTACTTTAGTGACAACAGATTGATTTTCCAGAGTTCACATCGACGGAAAAATCTAACACTCTTGATCTCGATTCTTTGTGGACTATTTGTCTTTCGTAGTTGTACGTGAGCTGGGTTTAGAACGTTGTGAGGCAGTTCTAACCCTAGTGGCTTAAGTCAAAATCAAACCTAGAGGGCCAAGAAAAACCAAATTGATAAATCAAAACTATGATTTAAATTAGATTGAAGCGGTTTTAGATTGGTATTTGACATTTTGACCATAAAAGAAAAGGTTTAATTTTAATTCAATCAATGAGGGTTTTTTAGATTCAAATTTGACAAGTGATTTTGATTGATTCAATGGATTTGGACTAATATTTGGAGATCCCTTAATAAGTAGTAGAAATTCAATTAAATCTTCTCAATAGAGGAGTCATGCAGGGTTGGTAGAGTGGTAAAATCCATATTTTTTAGTGAAGAGGACATGGATTCAACCCTTATGAACGACAAAGCTCTCTCGAGAATGTAATCTCAGGTGTTAGTAAGCTTAACAAAAAAAATAAATAATAAATTAAAAAATTAAAACTTAATAAAATTGTTAAAATTCATGTATTTATTTTAAAAAGATTTTTTTTCCTAATATTAATAAATATTTTTAAATTAACAATTAATTTAAACCACGAGATTCTTTTCCTTCCATAACCCGACATACGCTCATGAGTAACGCTTTTCCACGTGATTTCCTGTTTATCAACACTGTGTAAGTGGTAAGTACTAAGTACCCCAACACCTTTTACATAATTACCAAATTATCCTCTGATAATACTTATAATCATTTCCTTTAATAAAAGAAAATTATCCTTAATTATTTCCTTCTTATACTATAATTATCCCCTAAATACGAAGTTAGTAGCCCATGTGGCCATGTGATTTGTGCAGCTTTTGAGATATGCCACAAGTGAAACAGCTCACGGTTTTCTTTCTTTAATTATTTTCTTAATTAAATATTTTTTTTCGGTTAATGCAAATAATTCTCTAAAATCATGTTATCCTCTCATCCATCATCAATACTGTATTAGGTTATATTAGTCATTTTCTCATAGTATATATATATACCATTACAACAAAAAATTGTCTTGGGTTTAGTTTTGTAATAGTCACAATTTAAAGCAAGTTTAGATTCTCTATTGGATAGGGTAGAAGTCTGTATTTTTTTCATATTTTTTTACTACACATTAGGAGAAGAGTCCATTTATGATTTGTTGAATTTAGAGATGGGTCCCCTTTTAATGTGTGGTGGAGAGATATGAACGGAGCATAGACCTCTGTCTGTCGAGAGGGACAGACTTGAATGCTGCACGTTAAATGCGCAGCACCTGCTGCCAACGATCGAGATTTTGATTTAGACCGTTGGCATCACAGTGTTGCGCATTAAATGTGCAGCACTAAAGTTGAACCCCTATCAGGATCCCAACTCTTTTAGGGTCTGTTTGATTATGTGAGTCTGGATATTTCAAATATTTAAAGATTTCAAATCTATGGAGTTATAATTCATAAAATTAATTGTTCTGTTAACCTGAATTTGTGGAATGAAACTTATGGATTTACTCTTTGGTCAACGTGATTTTTGTGAATGCATAAATATTTAGCACTTTTATGGTAGGGGTAAAATCCATACCTATAAATCTACATAATCATATTTTTAATGTAAAAAGATGAATCTCTAGATTTCATGAATCCAAGAATTTTCACAACGAAACAAGTATAATTCTTGCATTCATGTATCTAGAAATTTGAAATCTCTGAATTCATGTATACTCAACATGGGAAGTAAATGCAATAAATCTTGGATTTATTATAGGGGTGGATCCCACATAGTAGATTTTATTTTAATGTTTCACATTCTTGATGCTCACATACGTGAAGATTCACCAACCAACGTACGAAACTGCCAAATTTCAAATGGAGGGTATTTTTGAATTTTTGTCATTTTTCAAAAGTTATTTTTACTATTTTGTCTGAAAGCATTTTCGACATTTCAAGAAATCAGGAGGGGTGTTATGGTCAAGTTGCCAACATAGAGATCAGAAGTGAAGTAAAAAGAGAGGCAAAGTAGAGGAGCTCATGGATTTTAAAGAACGAAGAAAAAAAAAAGAAAAGAGACGCGCATGTTAATTCATGATTGAGAGAGCGGGGCACATTCCACTAACATGCACTGGGAGCGCATCCTTTGTTTATTTCTTTGTGACAGTCCTACTGTCACTGTCTCCGTCTCTCTCTCTCTCTCTCTCTCTGTGTAAAACCGTTTATGGAGAGGAAGAATAGTAAGAGAGAATCTGTCACAGTGTATAGTGTTGTGGTTGTGGTTGCTGTCTCTCATGCACTTTTTGATTGTCACTTATAATTTATCGAATCTAGTTGGTTTAGGTCTTCATCTCATTACCATTTACCATTTATGAGTTCTGACTCTTCGAGCTTAGCTCTGCTTCACTGAAGCTGTTTGCTTCTGTTTCGCTTTCTTCGATGAAGTTAACCTCCAAATCTCGTCGTCTTCTTCAGTGGGTTTTCTTTATTTTTTAATTGCACACTTCGAGGAATTCAGAGATCAGTCTTTTCTTGTTTCCCGCTCTGAAAAACAATGAAAATTTTCTCAAGGTCTCGTCTCATCTCATCTTCTTCCGGCTAATGCCAACTGCAACTTTTGTTTAATTCTACCCATTCTCGTTTCTTCTGCAATTTGTATTGGTGTTACCTGAATATATTTCTTTCTTCCTTCCTTCCCGGGGTGGTGGTGCAGTGTTCTTTGGTTCCCGATAAAGTAAAGATGAATACGAGGGTCCGGACTACGTTGCAGAACATGAAATCTCCAATGAAGCATGACAAAGTAGGCACTTTTCTTGAATATCTGAATTGGGTTCTTGATTATTCATTTAGTTTCTGTTGGCAATTGGTTCTTGATATTGAGAGTTTTTTCCGATGAAAATCGAGGTGATTTGTCGGTTTTGATTCTAAATTGGCATTATTGTTTAGGAGCAGCTCCGAAATTTGGTAGATTTCAAAGAACATGACTAAGGTTTCTTCTGTGATTAGAATTTGATATGGGTTCTTAAAATTGCTTTAAAAAATTACTTCTTTTTCAAGATATGTTCTCTTCCCTGATTGTCTTGTAAAGATTTGCTCCAGATCTTTTTTCAGCTTTCAGTGACATTGCCTTGCATATTCGGTTTCAAGAACTCAAAATTCTGGATTGGATATTCGACTTCAAATAATCTCTTCTCTTCTTTTCTTTTCTTTCCTTTTCTTTTTGAAGAAGGATAAGATGGAGCAGCAGGGAAGCAAATTAGTAGATTGCGAGAAAGCGAGTCGAAATCGACGTAATTCAAGCAAAGAAAGAAAAATGGCTTTGCTTCAAGATGTAAATATTTTCCTCTATTTGCTGAGATGTAATTGATAGTTTCCTCCCCTTCTACTATTGATCACATTTTTCTTTACTTCTAATTTCAGGTAGATAAACTCAAGAAGAAACTTAGACACGAAGAGAATTTGCACAGAGCTTTGGAGAGAGCTTTCACCAGACCTTTAGGAGCTCTACCTCGTCTACCTCCGTATCTCCCTCCCCAAGTGGGTATTTTTTCACTTTTATCAAATTCTTTTTTGGTTTGAAGCAAATAAGCTATTACTTAGATGGACATTATTGATATATAGTTATTATAACTGCCATTAATGGAAAGCACCACATGGAAGGGTAAGGATGCTGAGTTAATCAAATATTTTTCACAGGCATATGCCTTCTGATTTTATCAATTCTCTGAGAATTCATTACTGTAATCAGCAAATCTCAATATGAAATTTGGTCTTCTCATTGCAGACACTGGAGCTTCTTGCAGAAGTGGCAGTCCTGGAAGAGGAAGTAGTGCGGCTTGAAGAACAAGTGGTGAATTTCAGACAAGGCCTCTATCAGGAAGCTGTCTATATCTCATCTTCCAAAAAGAACTTGGAAGGTATACCTGATTTGTACGAGACCCACCCATGTAAAAATTCCAAACAGGATCAAGGAAAGCGTCCACCTCAAGCTGAAAGCAATACAATGACATCCATTACTAGGCCTTCTCTGCCTGGCAATTCTTCAGGATTGACACAATTGGTTTCTGAAACTGTTTCTGATCAAGCTGGGAATTGTTCCAATCGGCCCACAAATGTGAAACAACCAGAGAAGAAACCTCAGGGCTCTTCGGTTTCTCCAGAAGACAAACGGGGAAAGGAAAATCAATCCTGTCCTAATTCTACTAAGAAGAATAAACAATCACCAAATCAGAAATCTCTAAAAATCCGAAATCCTGCAAGGCGACTTCTCGATAAGCCTATATCAGAAGAAAAGAAAATGGATCCTTCTAAGTTGCAGGTATGCAATTCCTTTTTGTTAATAATAGGTATACAATTCAGATCATAATTCCTAGATGTCAACTGGGATACTGAATTTGAAAATGGATTTCCAATGTCCAGCCAGAATGCAATGTGAGAGACCAAGATAGAGCAGAAGACAACACTTCGGCTATTCCAGAAGAATCAATATCAGCAGAAAGCAGTGTGCCAAATAAAATCTCAGAGGATATTCTAAACTGCCTGTTGAGCATTTTCCTGAGGATGAGCACAGCGAAGAAAAGGGTAGTGGAATCAGAGGCACTTCCTCCCTTATTGGCGCCAGCATCTCATGGAAGCTGTGAAGTAACAGAGTCCCAAGATCCTTACAATGCTTGTTTAGAATTTGGAAAGATAGACATTGGTCCATATAAGCATCTAGCCGTTATTGAGGCCAGTTCAATTGATCTAAGACAAAAATCAGATTCTTTTTATCTGCTCCGTAGACTGAAGTAAGTTTCAAATTTAGAATTCAACTGATCGCCTGTCACTATTCTGTATAGCATTGTTAACTGCTGCACTGATTTACTTATCATTTTTCTTAACTTTCAGGCTTCTCCTTGGGAAGCTTGCTTCTGTAGATTTACAGGGTCTCAATCATCAACAAAAGCTGGCTTTCTGGATCAACATCTACAATTCTTGCATGATGAATGTGAGTGGATCATCGCTTTGGCCTTGAAAATAGTGATGTAAATAGGAAAATAATGTAAATTCTTAGAGTTTGTTACATTTCTTTTTGTGAGTCTAATGATTTCATCAAGTAGAGTTAAATCATGTCGTCCTGTAAACTTTTTCTCTCTTGATCTTTTGGTTGTGATATTGTTTTGTGGCTTATCTTACCTTTGATATATGACTGGAAATAAAAATAACATTATAACTTTTCTGTACTGCTTCAGGCTTTCTTAGAGCACGGGATACCTGAGAGCCCCCATATGGTCATTGCACTGATGCAAAACGTAAGTTCTGTCAAACAATCTTTTGTGTTTCTGACTGCTTGTTTTGTCATAGTGACTATATCATGTTCTCTTTTACAAAAATTTTTTTAGCTATTTCTAATTTGAATTCTATACTTTAATGGCCTAAAAACTTAACTTTAAATTACTGGGAAATAATTTTATGCACTACATTATGAATGCTTTGGCAATATAATTCCCAGTTATTACTACTTACTCTGTTAGAGAAAAGAATGAGCATTGATTTGAAAGGCCTAGTCTCATGGATCATGCGATTTGTTATAAGTACCATATTTTATACCTATGGTCCATGAATGGGTTGCGCGTGACTCTCACTTGTTTTCTTGACAAGTCGAATCACAAAATTCAACTCAGTTGGAAGATCATCACTCTTCAAGCCATTAACATTTCATGTGATTAAGTAAACCTTACTTCTCAGTCCAACAGGATGCAAAAGCATTCCTGGTTATAGTAGTATGATGGATGAGCAACTTGAGAGATTTCTAATGTTTTCGCATCTTCTTCTTATGGGGTTCCCACTACTGTATTTCTCATGCTTCTGTAAGGTGCTTAAAAAATATTTCCTTCAGAGATCCTGTTAAAAGCATTCGAACTGCTCTAACTATGAAACTCTGGTTGTCTTTCAGGCGAAGATAAATGTTGGTGGTCATTTTCTGAATGCAATGACAATTGAACATTTCATTTTGAGATTACCGTACCACTCAAATTATGTAAGTTTCATTCATTCCATGGTATTATATTTTCTTTAATTGCAGATGACCTGTTGGGTTGCTTTTAAATGGAAATTTCTGATGTATGGAACTTCAAAGTAATGCGTTTTTCTTTTGTTTTTGTTTTTTTTCTTTTCTGGGTGGGGGTAGGTGTTTCAATCCCACACTAAAGGTGCAAAAAATGATGAGATGGCTGCCAGGAGTAACTTTGGACTAGAATGGTCTGAACCTTTAGTTACATTTGCCCTCTCCTGTGGTAGCTGGTCCTCTCCTGCTGTAAGTTCATTCTAAAAATATACATTGTTCAAGTTATAAATGTTATTCACAGCTTTGTTCTTGTCAAAATTTCTCTAGGAGATCTCGTGATTAAACTACATCTTCACTGGCTCTCTTTGATAAGTACTTGTATTAATGCAGGTAAGAGTATACACTGCATCTCAAGTCGAAAATGAGCTAGAAGCAGCAAAGAAAGACTATTTGCAAGCAGCAATTGGTATCTCAACAGAAAGAAAATTAGTTATCCCCAAGTTGTTGGACTGGTATCTACTAGACTTTGCAAAAGATTTGGAATCTTTTCTGGACTGGATCTGCCTGCAGTTAACTGATGAACTCAGGAAGGATGCTGTTAAGTGCATTGAGAGAGGGAAAAGGGAATCTCCTCTGCATTTGTTAAAAATAACACCATATGAATTCAGTTTCAGGTACCTTATACACCAGTAGAAGCTCTGTTTTTCTCTTCATAATATTTGGATCACATGCACTTGTAGGGAGGGGGTCTTGGGATGGAGATGTCCACCAGCAATAGAAAAAATGAATAGGAAAAAGTATATATAGAATCTATCCATTTGTATGTAATTAAGCAAGATTGCTTCTTTTCTTCCATGAAAGGTTTTGGCTGCTAGTCGAAGTATTCCTGACCCAATCAAATTAACCTGTATCTCCGTATTCTTAAAGAACCAATAGAGGGAACAATGGGAATACTCATTACAGATACCAGGTTCAGGATTTGAAAATAAGTCCATTAAGAAATAGAAAAAGCAACGAGCAGCTGGATTTTAGCAAGAATTATCAACAGAGGACCACCCATTGATGGATCAGGCAAAATACTCATTACAGATACCAAGTTCAGGTTTTGAAAATGAGTCCATTAAGAAAAAGAAATAGCAATGAGCAGCTGGATTTTGGCAAGAATTATCAACAGAGGACCACCCATTGATCGATCAGGCAAAATACTCATTACAGACATACCAGGTTCAGGATTTGAAAATGAGTCAAGAAATAGAAAAAGCAATGAGCAGCTGGATTTTAGCAAGAATTATCAACAGAGGACCACCCATTGATGGATCAGGCAAGAACCCAGTTACTGAATTGATTGGTATGGGGTCTTGACTTGCTCTGAGAATCTGGGTAAGATAACCAAGTGGTCAACGGAAAACAAGTCAGTGAAGCTACTTACTCCTGGTGCAAGCATGGATCACTTTTTTTTTTGGTTTTGTGGGGGGAGTTTAATACTGGTTTGCATTGCATTTTACAATTCCAAATGATTGTTTTTGCTATAGTTTGAGTGGTAGATCTACCATCATAGTCAAGTGTATCTTGAATATACCATGACAGATAGCCAGCGAAGCCAAAACTACCTTTGTAGTTTTTTGGTTGTCAATGGGTTGCCAATCTTATCGACTTGACCCAACTATTTTTCGAAGGTGGGAGGGGAGTGGGGACCCCCATGCGTGGCTCGCGTCATCTTGCTTTTTGGTGTTTTGCGCTAAGAGTAGTTGAGTCCAGACTACAATTCACACAAAAAGATTCATGGTGCTATCTACAAATCCATCAGATGGTCCCGTTTTTGTTTAACCAGTATAATAAGATCACCATGAGTGAACCCAGATCAATTGATTCGGATCTTCTAACAATTTGAGATTTTCTGTTTATTCCTTTCTCAGATCAATCATATTCAATCTCAGTAGGTTTTTCTGGAAAAAAAAAAAAAATTTGAGCGCTTGCTCTGTTGGCGAATGAAGACTTGGAATCTTCTTGAGGCAAAGTCCTACCTTATATTTATGTCATATGCACAAACTGACTATGTAGTCAAGGAGGGCAAAACCGCGTTAGCTGGTCTGAATGAACTTCAGTTCTTTAAAAAATGTTAAATATCCTCTTTCCAATTGCTATATGCCAAAATCATAAAAATCAACTGGATTACTGGCTTACTGCCCTACACTTTGACAGAAAAATTCAAATTGACGTTTGTTTCTTATATTCTATTCATGTTGGATCTTGTGAGGAAAACCATTTTCCAGTCCTTCATCAGTGGTGTACACAGATTCCTTCTTAAATTTTCCTGTAGAGGTGGATAGCATCTCAGACATTAACCACTGAAGCTAGGTACTCAATTGAACTAATGAAAAGGAGGCAGCTTTGCAAAAGTTGCAGAAGGCTTTACACGTCCAAGCAAAAGCTGCTTGATGCTTGGTGTCTGGCTTTGTCCCATGCTCAAGAAAGCTATACTGGCAAAAATTCAGTAGTGGTCCTCGTAAAGGCATCACTGTTGAAGATGTAGCGGAGAATGGGCTAAGCATTGACTTGTACATGACTGTCTCTTATGGCTCTTGTAAAGCAAAACTGTCACTGAATACTTAGATCACATGATTAGGATTGGTGATCCTTTTGCTGAGCTGAGATGACTCATAAGCTGGATTGGGTTGGGTTCTCAGTGAAATGTCTAGAAAAAACACAATTCCTGTAGTTTTAGCAAGTTTGTCAAGATCTGCAAAACCCTGTAGATTAGGATGTTTCACATCAATCTCAACTGCAGTTCAGAAGGCAAAAATTATTTCTATTGGCACTTAATCTTTGAGGAAAGAAGAAAGAAAGAAAGAAAGAACAAGAAGAAGAAAAAAATGGTTTTTCAGCTATAAAAGAACCAATACATTGTACAAGGAGAATGCCCTGTTGCAAGGATGAATTGATTTCCTTTTCCCTCTTCAATAGAAGATGATGTCCCTAAATTTAGGTGGAAGTTGATAGGTTGTGGTAAGAAGATAAATTATATGAGATTTCCATCTGAAAAGAAAGATGATAATTATTAATTATTAAAAAAGAAGCAAACAAACCATGAGAACACCAGAAAAGGGTGGAAGACTGCTGGTTGAATGCTACATACAATAGGAAAACTTGAGAGTACCAGAAAAGGGTGGAAGTCTTAATCTTGAGGAGAATCAACCCTTGTGGATAATCGCAACCTTAATGAATAGCCATCAACAGTTAATGGACATCTCACACACAAAAAATAAGAAAATAAAAACCCCCAATAGCAACTGAGAATATCAATGAGAAAAAGAAGAGAGGACTAGGAGGAGAGAAAGAAAGCAAGAAACTGCAAGAAGAAAAGCTTCTGATAGCAGCCTATCGGCCTCCAGCCAACAAAACTAATTAGCAAATTCATCTACAATCAGTTCATGTGGAAATAAGAGATCATATTTTACTAGTCTAACTCAAAGGAAATAAAGTATGCTAGATAGACTAACCAGGGAAGTTACAAGTAATGATTAACATACTAACATAAGCCACTTGGTATCTCAGCTTGCCTGGATTTTCCCCTCCACTAGGAAATAATATCTTCTACAGACTATACAGGACATGCTTTCTACAATCAAGTTACTGACAGACTTCAAACAAAATGTTTGTTCTTCCTACTCTGAATTGAGCCTTTGCTTCAAGCATTTACCTCACTACATATTATATGGTTGTATCTCTTCCCTCACATTCGTACTACCATCAATTATTCCTTAGATGATAGTTGGAGTTGTTTAGAGTGTTTGAATGAATCCCGACCACGAGGGGCTTTTACACCTATTAGCTGTTTCACCACATCTTTAATTGGCGGTCTGTCACTCGGCTGCTTCTCCGTACATTTCAAACCCACCAAAAGCACATCAATTACTTCATCCATGACAGTCGAATCCATGAGTTCTTCCATAAGTCTGGGATCTACAATTCCATGAATGGATTTAGTGCTGATCCAGGATGAGCGTACCCAAGTCACCAAGTCTATGACTTCTGGTAATGAAGCATCCACAGCCATTTTCCGGGTTATTAACTCAAGCAAGACGACCCCATAGCAGTACACATCTGCTTCCTTTCCCTTTTCCATTGCATATGTAATCTCTATTGATCCATAACAAAGAATATTTATGTCAGCAGGTAATAAGAAAAAGCCTTGGAGACATTTGCCAGTAGAATTCAGCAAGGGCAAAATAAGAATGAACATGGTTCAAAAGAAAAAATATAATGGGAAATGGAAATATAGACCAATATACCTGGTGCAAAATATCCAATGGTGCCTGCAACTGTGGCTGACAGATTAGAAGTGGAAGAGTTATCCATGAACTTGGCAATGCCAAAATCAGAGATATGAGGCTCCATATCTGAGTCCAAAAGTATGTTGCTTGGTTTGATATCTCTGTGCACAATAGGAGGATTACAGTCATCATGGAGATAAGCCAACCCTTGGGCTGTTCCCAGTGCAATTCTGTAACGAACATCCCACCCAAGGATTGGAGCTGGATTGAGCTCATGTAATACATCATGAAGACTTCTGTTCTCCAAGTACTTGTACAAGATCAATCCATACTTCTCTCTAAACCAGAACTCTTCAAATTTCACAAGATTCCGGTGCCGGATTTTCCCAATTGTCTCGATTTCTCTGATCATAGTTGCACGTGCTCCTTTCTGCCCTGCAAAAGTAAATTTTTTCACAGCATAAATCTTCTCCTGAGCCAACAATGCCTTGTAAACAGTCCCATGAGCTCCTTCCCCGATTATGAATCTCTCATTCAAATTATCCGTAGCCTCCATCACCTTGTTAAGTAACAGAGATGAACCTCCAGAGGTGGAGATATGAATGTCTGCTGATTCTCTTTTGCACCGGTAAAGCAAATATAACAATGAGAGAATCACCAGAACACAGGACAAAGATGATCCAAGGGATATCATTGCAATCTTTAGTGTACTAAGGCCTTTCTTGCTATCACCTTGGAGTTGCTGATTACATGGACTTAAAATGCCTTGACTGCAAAATTCAGCACTACTTGGATGACAATTAACACAAAGGCCAGGATTCCCAGAGAACGAAGATGGAGAAGAACTTAGCAACTCCATGAATGCATTTGGTATTGGACCAGTGAAATGATTATATGAGACATTCACCTCAGTTAAATGAAGTTGATTAAGTGTGGCTAAGCTTCCTGTCAGATTGTTGTAAGAAATATCCAATCTTTGTAGCACAATCAACTTCCCCATCTCTGACGGAATTTGCCCAATCAATCCATTACTGCTGAGATTCAAAGCAATGCTGAGACTCTGTAGTTCTCCAATTGATGGTGGAATATTTCCTCCTAGCAGATTTCCTCCAATTTGCAGCTCTACAAGCTTATCAAAATTTGACAAGAAATCTGGAATCCCCCCAGTAAACTGATTTTCTCCCAAAATAAGATTTGTTAATTCTGTTAGGTTCCTCATACTCTCCGGCATTGAACCATTCAAGAAGTTCGAACCGACATTCAGATAATACAGTCTGGCACAGTTTGAGATAACTGAAGGAAATGGTCCTTGCAAATGGTTATAGGAGAGGTTCAGCCGCTCCAAATTCACAAGATTTCCTAGGTCCTGTGGTATAGGTCCTGTCAACTTATTCTGAGACAAATCAATTGATGAAAGATTTGAACAATTCCCCAAGCTTGAAGGAATCTCCCCAGTTATACCATTTCCACTGATATCCATGAATACGAGGTTTGGATTTTCTATGAAATGTGGAAGAGATCCAGTGAGATTGTTTTCTTTAAGAATCAACCTTCTTAAGGTTGGACAGCTTCCAATATCTGCAGGTATGCTCCCATGCAGTAGATTGAGACCCATGACCAAGACTTCTATTTGTTTCCCAAAGCAAATGTTTGGTGGGATATTACCAGAGAACAAATTGTTAGTGAAATCCAACTCCAATAAGCTACTGTTTATCCCCAAGGTTGAGGGTATGACACCAGAAAACATATTGTTGTACAATGAAATGTTTTTTAGGTTTCGAAGTTCAGTCATCTGCAGTGGTAATTCCCCAGACAAAATGTTGTTATAAACATGCAAAACCTCAAGGGTTGGAATTGTCCAAATGCTTGTTGGAATCTCCCCTGTCAAACGGTTTGTGTACAACTGAAGCTGCATTAAGCTTTTCAACATCCCCAATTCACTTGGAATTTCTCCTTGCAGCTGGTTTTCCTTCAAGATTAACTCTTCCAAGGATTTACAATTCCCAAGCTCAGGTGGTACTCTCCCTGATAGTTTGTTTTCAGAAAGGTATAGAGTTGTAAGCTCAGTTAATAAACCAAGGGAAGATGGAATATGCCCGATCAAACCATCCCTAACAGCAGCAAAGGCCGTCAAGCGACTGCAATTGCCCAAACTTGAAGGGATTTCTCCACTAAACTGGTTGTAAGACAGAACCAGCTTACTTAAACTCTTGCAGCGACCCAAACCCAAAGGAATCCTACCAGTTAAATTGTTTTCACTCACATCCAAATTTACAAGGTTCTCTAGGTTGTTCAGGCTCTCAGGCAAAATGCCAACCAATTTGTTCTCACTCAGATAAAGATCTTCCAGTTTACTGCAATTCCCAATAGAGGGAGGTATAGTTCCTGATAACTGATTACCGTACAAAAACAAAGACACAAGCTCAGTTGCATTTCCTACATTCGATGGGATTGAACCATTGAAGACATTGTTGTTTAGGTAAACAGTTGCTAAATTTGGAAACTGGAACAAGAATTCAGGTATTTCTCCACTCAGAGAATTCTCGTAAAGGGAGAAATAAGACAAATTCCTCAACACCTCCCAGCTTCCTGGTATTTCTCCAGTGAACATATTCGATGAAAGTTCCAAATATTCAAGATATCTACAGCTCTCCAACTCTGCCGGTAGTGAACTTGAGAGGTTGTTGAGGCTGAAATCAATGGTCTTTAGGTACCCAAGACGGCCAATCTCAGGTCCAATTGAACCAGAAATTCCCACACTCGACAAGTTCAACGAGATTACATTGTGTGCATCATCACATTCTATACCGTACCAGTAACAGGGAGTGGAGTCAGATGAATTCCAACTCGATTTGATCAAAGAAGGGACTGACATGTTAATCAGTAGAGAAAGCAGAGCCTCTCCATCAGAACTCAAAGCAGAAACATAACACATACAAGTACAAGCAATAACAGACACGAACAAACAGAGAAACTTAGTAACTACTTCCATTGTTGCTTCTAATACAGACTGAAGCTTACTGGGAACTCAACTGAAACTAGAAATTTAAGATGGTTTCTAAACCAAATAGCTGAAACTTGAACAGAGCAACAAAAAGCAACTACACACCTGAGTTTCTAAGAAGCTGAAAGGCTGAAACTTATCATTTACCCATCAAGTAAAAGGTGACGGATTCGTACCAAAACAGCTGAAACTCGAACATGTAGAGCACAAAGCATCTGTGATGATACAAACTCTGTTTCTGGACTAGAAAACCAGGAAGCTAAGACTGGGGTTGGGAATCAATAAAACAGGTAATCCATGAAAACCCAGATGAAATAAAAGTAGAGACTTAGAGAGAGAATTAAATAATGGACGTGAGATCACTGATTACCCACCATCATAGGGGATTTCCAAGCATTCTCTCAAGCGTTCACACACGTTTGCAGAAAAAAACAAAGCCTTCACACCGCATGTCATGTACATATATTTATTGCTCTGCTACCCAACAAAAAAATATATATTTATTGCTCTTTAAGACATTTTCGGGGTCGGCAAAATGTGAATCCGATGGTTTCAGTGATCAAGAATTGCTTTTGACTACTGCAATTCAACTTGAAGTCTGAAAAGGTCAAAAGCCTGCTCTCGGCGCCCATTTTTTGTCTTTCCTGTTGTATTTCAATTTCACTTTCCGGTCTCCTGTAATTTATTTAATTTGTAAAACCTCCCTTCTTCTTCAAAACGCTTTAGTCTTTATCAGGGAAAATTAAAAGTTCCAATGTACAGATTTAGACTAAAATCAATTAAACAAAATAATTCCGGTAGTAAGTACACAGTTTCTTGGTGATCTAAACAAAATGAAACTGTTTTTTTTTTTGGTAGAAAAGTTGCATTTATTTTAATAAGAAGATTAAGTCATGTCAGAGGATATAGCATCCCACAGCCAAGGACAAACAAAATGAAACAGCACTCTAAATAAAAAATATTAAAATGTTTTACCAAATATATATATATATATATATATATATATATATATATATATATATATATATATTAAAAAGGGGATATGCAACTACCAACTTCTTGTTTTTTTTTGTTTGTTGTATTTTTTTTAAGCACTACAAACTATCAAAATATTAATAGGGAGAGTCACGTCGGGTTTAAATCCTCTACAATTCTCACCTTCTACAATTTTCTATAATTTCTATCTATGATTGTGACATGTGGTAACTAATTATACAAGGATTAAAATTAGAACCCAATGAGGAACTAAACCTAATAAACCCTTAAAATTGTGCCAATGCATAATTGATAGAGTGGTAGAGATTCATACTTCTTAGTGGAGAGGTCATGGGTTTGATCCTTGCAGACAACGTCTCCCCATGAGGATGTAATCAAAGTGCGCACAAATTGGCCGAGATGAACCTCAGTTTCCAAAAAAATAAAATAAAAAATAAACCCCTAAAATGAAATCTCAAGAAAAAATAAAATAAAATTGAGAGAAATTTTAATGATTGATTAGATTCAGTTCATAATTGGATTCTAATTCGGCTCTCAGATAATAAACTGTCACGTGTTACAATCCTAGATAGGAATTATAGAGAATTGCAAGTGGTGAGTTGAGTTGGATCATCTCTCTATGGAGGAGTAATACGTGTTCTCTTGATGCTTCTTTCATCACAAATATGAGTGGGACCCACTGAAAATTTTACTTTTAAATCTTTTATTATTATTATGGGATAATTATTATTGCCCCCCTGTACTTTGATTTTATTACTAATGTATCCCCTGTATTTTGCAAAATTACTAATCCAACCTTTAACTTTGTCTATAATTACTAATGCCCCCTCGTTAGTTCCATTAGTTCGTGATGTGGCATCTCCTATTTTTAAAATCCCATCCCTTTACTCTCTTTACTTTTTACCCTTTGTCGTTCCCCTTATTATTGTAGGAAATAATCTTCTGCTCTAAAAAACCAAATAAAGAATAATAATTGAATATTAAATAGAACCAGAGGAGGGAGTGTCACTCAATTTGGACCGATATCCCTCTTCGTTTCCTTCTCGCGTTTGTGGTTTCGCTGGTGGGTTAGTGCGTTGTCTAACTCCCTGGGGGGTGTTCGTTTGTTTCCATTTAAAGCCCGCCCCCCCCCCCCAAAAAGTGGTTTCCTTCCCCGTTGGTGGGGGGTGGGCCATTTTGTTTCCTTTCTTTTTCAATAAATAGTTTAGTGAGGTGGAGCCATATTTTTTAATTCAAAATAATGAAGTTAGGGTAAAATTGACATTTAATCTGGTTTTATAATGGGGTGTATCGTTTTGATTTCTTAATTTTATGAGGCGTGGCTTCCTTCCTTCGGCTCTTCCCGTTATGGGGGGCGTTTTGTGGGGGTTTTTGTTCAAAGTTGTAATTATCCCTATTATTATTCATATGTGAATCCCACCAGAGCTCATGGTGAAGAAGCACATGCTGCTTGTGCTACCCTAATGGGGAGGTGATCCCTATTCGTAGAGTCTGAATCTTTTAACTGGTTCGTATATTCTCAAGATGTCAAGTGATACAGTTTCAATAATATGGTATGGTACAAAAAATGACTATCCAAAATCGAAACCTTATCATCCCATTTGTATCCACATTTACAACACCATTATTATACCATATCATAGATTAAAAATAATATGTATATAGTATTAAATGATATGATACAATTGCAGTATACGAACAATATATAAATAATACAGAAACGATATAAAATGGTATGAATAGAGTATAAACAGTAAAAAATTGGTATAAATAGTACAATTACAATTCCATACGTTACTGTATCGTACCACAATAAGAAACATTTTAAAAAACCATTCCCTACCATTTTTAAAACAATTTGACAAAAATTATAGTCAGCAAAAGTTAGGTAGTGGTCCTCTTCCTTTCCTCCCACCTCAGACTAGCAGAAGCAATTTTGAAAGTAAGGAACAAAGTGCTTAGTGAAGAAAAACAGAGGTGCCCCCATGATACGCTTTCCCATAGATTGCCATAAATATTGTGGATTACTAATATTTGATCAACTAGTAAAGACACCAGAAAAAAAAAAAAGTAAAGACACCAGTGTTGAAGATGAATGCAGAGAATGGAAGCATGACTTGTACATGACTCTCTTATGGCTCTTGTATAGGGAAACTGCTTTAGTTCAGCTCGAAACTACCGTTGGATTAAAATCTCGGTTGACATTTTCGATCTCGATCCAATGGTTACAAATTCCTCTGAACTGAACTAAGGTTCCTTATATAGAGGGAAGGAAGAATTGTCAATGTATCCTGAGATCACATGCTCAGGAGTTACGATTGGCGATCCACCTACAGTGAACGGTCCAGATCGAGATCTCGATTATCCGTTTTCGAGACCAACGATAGGACAGTCAAGCGGTTAACAACCCAAACCCCTCTCATGTGGAGGTCTCGGGTTCGCACCCATCCGGCAGCACATATATTAGTAATATTCCCCCCCCCCCATAATATCAACTCTCCAGCTCAACAAAAAAATAATAATAATAATAAAATAAATATATATAAAATTTTCACACTTCTGAGAAACGGACGGTTGAGATTAAAATTTTAGTCAAAATCTCGATCTCAATTGTTCGCAACACTGTGTTAATGCGCAGCATTGAAGTCGAGCCCCTCATGAAGTGGATTAGATGGCAAATGCCCTTGAGGCTGAAGACGATGTGAATCCACCTAGGATTTGAATCCCAATTCATATTGATGCAATATAGCTATGTATCATACATGAGGGATTTAACCAAAAAAAAATACATGAGGGACAGGTTCAACATGTAATGGGAGCACCATTTTTTATTCAAAAAAGGAAAACCATATCCAAATCTACCAACCCAATCCATATCAGCCTTATCAGGTATCAATACCCATCATGGGCAGACAAGAAGAAGACCTCAACGTCCACCTACAAACAATTTTCAGCCCCATCTGAACTGCAACCAGAAAATTATTGGACGGCATGCTTTCTAACCACCTGGTGAGGGCCATAATAATTGTTTGCTACACAAAATTCTACATTTCCAAACAGGAAAAAATGGGCAACACAGCTTCGGCCACTGGGTTCGTGTAGCAAGTCCCCAGCAGCTCCAACAAGGTTTCATTTTGAACTGGAACAAAAAGCACGTAAGAATGTAATCTTTGAGGGAAAGTAAAAAAAAACAAATAAATTTCAACTATAAAGGAATCAATACAGTGTACAACCTGTTACAAGCCAGATCAAAGCCACTCTCACCCAACCCCAACTCACGATCTCCACCCAAAAGAAGAATAAAATGGCAAACGCTTCATGATTTAATCAATGCTCCTGAAGTTGAAAAATGGTTCTCTTCTTCGACAGGGCTCCAATCAGAGAAACCCAACCATGAATAGTAAATATGTCAGCCAAATGGGGATGGAACAGGTACTGCAAGCGCATCTGACCTTTTAATGCTACCCATACCACAAATGATGCATCCAGGAGCTGTAAGAGCCGAGAATTTGGCACCACAGAGGTCACAGACATCATATCCAATGGTTGACAAGCGGCTGAGTGTGGCAGCACAAAACTGGGAAGGGTCTTCCAGTGGGTCGATAGACTTGTTAGTCAATCCCCTCTGAAGACAAATATCAATGAGGCTCCTTAACTCATCTTGCTTACCCGTGGGTGCTTTGGACAGAAGAAGTTCAAGCATCTGTTTTGTATAACCATAGTTCTGCACTTCCATGTTCCGTTTTATAGCTGTCCTGATGCAGTTTATCCTGTGCTTCGCAAGAAGCGGCAATGAACCCAAATGACGTGACAGTCTTGCCATTTCATCTTTAGCACTAATTGCACTGGGACCCTGGACTTTTTGAAGCCGTCCAATTTCCTGCAAGGAAAACCCAAATGATTGATCAACATGAGAGCAAAGATTTATTAGCTTCTCTGAGTTGAACAAGATCTCATATTTAAGAATTCGAATGGAAAATTAAATAATAATACAGGAGTGTGCTGCCTCTGCAATCAGAATGATTATGTAACTTGACATAACATAATGATCTCTTAATTGAATACTACATAGGTGGTCAATTATACATAAAATAGTTTACCCAAAAAAAAAAATTATACACAAAATTTTCAAGCCCTGCCACTCCCAGGGCGGAAAACTAATAACAACAATAATTACATAAAATAAAGTCCTATAGCAAGAAGAAAAGAGGGTGAGATCCCATATGACTCAATGTAGCACAAATTAAAACAAAAATCTGTCCTTCAAATTAAAACAGAAAGAAAAAAAAGAAAAGAAAAAAAAGAGAGGCTTTTTCCTGGACCAAATGGAAAGAGGTAAAATATAACACCTTGCATTTCTTATAATGGCCAAGAGCATTTAAAAGGTACTTCTCTTGAGAAAATATGGCATTAGTATAGTTCAGTTAACACACTTGCAGTCAATCATTAATATTAAACAGAAGCATGCGATACGTAACGAAAGTAATTGTTATGGTTATGGTGACTCAAGCTCAAGGGCTGATCATGAAATACCTGTCTATTCAGTATAGGACCGTCTATCAAATGACAATGGTATCAGATTTATGGAACAATTAAATTGCACCATGGCAACCTGTTTGTTGTGTGTTCAATACCTGGAAACAACCTCCCCTGTGAGCCATTGTCAGGGACCAATCCGTCAAAAGCACAATTGGGAACTTCCACTTCTCATCAAGGATCTTGACATAACTGAAAATCCTTTTTCCATTTTCTAAAGTCATTTTTTCCTAAGCCAGCTTCCGAATCCCAGTAGGAGACAGCCAACTGATGCATCTACAAGATAGGACCCCTACAGTATACATCACAGGTTAAGATTCCCCCATCAGGCTTAAATACGCTTATCAAAGGCTCCATCTTGGAATGATAGGGTTAGATACCAACTACAGAACTAGTCTTGGACATACATTGCAGTTGTCAACGACAGTGAACAATGAAAGAACTCCACTTTTTGGTAGCAATACCAATTCAAGCATATCAATGATCAGTGTCAATGGCAGAGAAACTCTGTTACACAAATATACAGACAGTGACCGGGGGGGGGGGGGGGACAAAAAGATGAAGAAAAAGAAAGACAGTGCTTTGGTGCAATGGTATTCAATTGTGACCAAGTGGTCACAGATTCAAATCTACAGATGGTTTCCTTCAGAAAACAGGGGCAAGGCTATGTACATTACGAATTTATGACCCTCCCCAAACCCGACAATGGCAGGAGCCTCATGCATTGGTATGCCTACTAACGAAAAAAAATCTGGCAGAAAATACCAACCAAAGTCCAAAATACCATAACAAGAACATCATAAGGCCTTCTCCATACACATGCTTTGCCAAGGAAGAACAATTGATAGCATGGGGAGGGTCTCCGGGATTGGGAGTGGGACAGAGAGTTAAGGGGTTGTATGGCAATGATTCAGGCACAGTTATTCTATGCCATTTGCCCATTTTGGTACATAAGTTACCAAAATCCTGTATGGTAAACCGGTCTGAAATTAGTATGCTGGTTCAGCAAAAGTGTGCCAAACCGGGTGTTTGGCACACAATTTCTGTGCCAACAAGAAGCTCCAATATGGAGCTTCTCTAACATAGAAGCAATTTTGTCCCAAAATGCAAGGCACACTCGTTCGGTCAACAGAACTAAGGGGCATCGATGTCATTATACGAACATAAAATAAAACGCTTGAAAATGGCCATTTCTCACACTCGCAATGGTCGGAAAAAGTGGAAGAGACATTCGAAGGCATTGGGTTTTGCAAAAACTCTAATCGATCGTGCTCCGGCCATGGAGTCCTGAGAAGATCTGCAACTCGAACAAAAGCCACTGTTCTTCAAAAAGCCCTAATCGAAACGAGACCTACAAATCAGGTATTTCAGTTCTAAAAACATAACTCAATCGACACTCTCGCTTGTTCTCTCTGCACTTGAACTTGTTGCTCTGGACCTTCCTCCACGAAGAAGAGAAGATGTGATTGAACCTGTGAGAAGTTGTGAAGACGAATACACCTTCAGGTACCCATCTTTGTCTTTCATTTCTCTTTCTCACCTTCTAGATCCTCAAAAACGAAGTTTTTCGAATTGTCTCGAAGCTCCTTGCTCCTTCTTGGCCTACATAATTTTCCTACCTCTCTTTGTGGAATGCAATTTCTGCGACTTCAATCATAGTAAAGGTATGTCTTATTGCCCTAAAATTGTCTTCTCTTCTCCCCTCGTTCTTTCTTCAGCCAGAAAACGCATCTGTCCCAATTTATTTGGGACCATTAACCCTGACATCCTCAATTTGTTTTTTATGGTGGCTTGATGAATTTATAAGAAAAAAGGGTTTTCTCATTTTACCGGGCTTCTCAATCTTGGGGAAATGTTTTGAATTTTAGGTTTCAGCCTTTTGATCGTTTTGAGTTCTTTAAGGATTTTAGTTTTCGCCATTAGAAGATGGTGTTTGCTTTCATATTTTTCAGAGTCAGAGGTTCATAAATTGAATGAAGAACCCTAGGAGTTGAAACTCAACTAAACAACTACAGTTTTCATATATCATTGTTAACAAGTGCTCTCCCTTAGTTTTGGATTTATTATTGCAGGGTAGGAAGATTACAACAGATTGAGACCTTTAAGTTTTCTTGGTAAGAACAAAGCTGGTAAGATCAATCAACCCAATGACCATACAACCAAAGCCTATTGTGAAATTTCAGATTAGTCTCAGATGATGATCTTCCCTCATCTCCTAGTGCAGGTTGGATTCTCAGCCCTTCATTAGAAAATCAGTTTCTGCCTGAGAAGGTAATAGAAGAACTAATTCAAGGTCGTGAATCTGCAGGTCGGCTTCAACTTGTTCTCCATGATCAAGTACTCACTGTAACTGCTCATGAATCAACAATGTCGCAAAATGTGATGCTCTGTTTTGTTTGGTTTAATTATTGCAAAATGTAGGTCTAATTGGATTATTAATACATATTTCTTTCTATGAAGCTGATGAGGAATGGGTATCTCTCAAAACGCCTAGCCTATTTAGTATCATTTCAAATTATTTTTGTTTTATTAAGCCAAAGATGGGCGATGGAGTACTTTTCTGGAGCATGATGCCTGATGCTACTACTATGGATCCCTTAAGCTTGCATGGTCAGCTTTTGCCCATCACTTCAGTTATTTCAATCCATAAGTCTGATTTTCATTTTTCTCAACTCTGAGAACTGGAGCTTGATCCCTTCTGTTGTAGTTAATCTTTTCTAATTGTGTTTTGTTTTAAGAGCTTCAATTTGTTTTTCAGTCATGATATAGACTAATTCTAGGGGTAATTCATTTTGTTCTTGATTTATTTCAGGTGCTTGTCCTGTGATTTGGGGGAATAAATGGGCATCACCGAAGTGGTTATGTGTCAATGAGTACAAGCAGTAAGCTAGTACACAAGGTTCCTTTTTGTACCTGAAAATTACCAATTCTATTTTGGTGTATGTTATTTTCATTCTCTATGTTAAAAATGAATCCTAGTTTCCTATGCCTTTAGGATGGATAAAAATCTGGCTACTTGGAACTCTGTATCTTTTGGGAATTAGAATCCAATTTTATATCAAGTAATACAAGAACTCTACCCTCTTTTTTTTTTTTTTTTTTTTTTTTTTTTGTTGTGTGTGGGTGCGGGTGGGGGGGAGTAAGTATCGAGGAAAGTATCTCAGTTTAATGTCTCTAGACCACAAAGTAGGAGTCTAAGCTTTTTGCTATGTCAAGTCCTCACCATTTAATCTGTTAAAAGATAGACCATATCAAGCAAGCTAAAAATACATCTTCAGCCTAATGAATCTACTGTTTCTATTGGAGAAGAGTGAGCATTATCCGAATAGATGGTTCAATATCTGTGGCTGACCTTTAAATGAGAAAGCTGCAAAACAACTGTGTCAATTATATTGTCATGCAGATAAAATATTTTTCAATGTGATGTATGGCAGCTGGGATTTGTGACCATTGTATCTGTGTGTCAGTTGAAATATGTGATGTTACAAGCAAATTTAGTACTGCAGAAAAAGGAGGGGGGAGGCAAACACGCTTGGTTAAGCACCTTCTTTATGTGATATGTGGACTGAACCTTGTTTGTGTTTTGTGGATAATAGCCTTGTTTTGGTGCTGCAAGGACTTGGATTTGTGTCTATCATGCTTGGTGTGGTATGTGTGTAAATGAGGATGGATGAATAGTGTCATCTTCCAACACAAGTGGTTATGTATATTGCCTCAGACAAGCTTAATATTTTACATTGCAAACAATCCCACCTTTTTGCTGCTTCATTAAAACAGCTTTTTGACTTGTTTCACTGCAAATAGCATGGGGTAGAACAAGTAAATTTGCCCAGCTAATGTACTTTCTCTACCTTTATGTAACTAGATAAAGATTTAGTCTCATTTTTCCTTATCCCTTAGGCAGGTTTTTGGATGAATTTTCTTGAATTATTGTTGCTGTAACATATTTAACAAATGGTGAGATAATTTTAGGCCACAGCTCATCTCTTTTTGGGCCCTGAAATCTATGATGTTTCTTATTATGTGAATCACTTTGGCTTCAATTTGGATAAGACTAATGGAACCATGCTAACTAGCATACAAGGTTTGGTCAAAGCTAGTCAACCCCTCATCCAGCTAAAGAATCAAGAAGACATGTTCCCAAAGGAGCTTCTTCTTTTTTCTTTTTTTTTTTTGGTTGTTGGAGTTCAGGGTTGGGCTGCTGCTGGTAGACAATACTGTACTGAATTTGTAAAACCCTATATACCTTTAGTTGACAATTTTACAATTTGATGTTTGATTGTTTCTCTTGGCTCTATCCTTGTCATATAGAAAAGCTATATTTCAAGTGGATCTGGGCTTCCGGATGTACAATGTTGATAGAGAATAAATCCACTATGGTATTGATCTCTCTATGGGCTTTGTGAATTGTCATCTGCCTTTTTTAGGGTCTGTTTTGGTGGTTTGAGCTTCTTAACTTATAATTTGTAACTTGAACTCACTAAATACAAGAGCTTGGTGTTGTCCTATCAATGATATGTTCATTCTGATGTTAGAAGTACTAAACTTTCTTGATGTGAGAGAAATGATGTTTGTTATTCCATGCCCTTGTTCTTGGCATAAAGACATTCTTGTAGTCTTATTACATCTTTAATTGCAACTTCATTTTATGGATCTTTAGCTCAATTGGTAGAGCACTTGGAACATAAGCATGTTTCAAGAGATGGTTCAAATCCATCAAGGTTCTTTTGGTTCAATGATGAATTAGGGTTTAAAAAAGAAGTGATGAACTAGGGTTTAACCACACTGTATGTATGTAATTTGTTTAAGTTGAAATAAATGTGTTTTAAGTTTTTTACTTGGTTTTATTAAAAAAAAAACATGCCAAAGTTTTTTACTGGGTTTTATTAAAAAAATGCCAATTTTGTAGATACCAGACAAAGTTTTGTGCCCATTTTGCAAGAGAAACGTACCCATCTTTGCCCAACCATACAAGATTTCAAAATCCATATTGTGCCCAATTTATCCATTTTAGCACAGAAGCATAAAAAGTTGATTCTATGCAGAATTGGGCAAATTGGCACAGAATCATTGCCATACAAACTATAAGATTAGAGTTATGATAGGGGTTAAGAATCCATTTGGTGGCTCTGACAGTGAATTTGCCTCAGGCAGCTGCTAAAGCTTGAGCAACCAGCTCTAACAGGAAACCCATGTCCAATAGTTGTTCCATCTCTCTCTCTCTCTCTCTAAGATTACTGAAGTGGACTTCCTCATTTATTATTTTCTGGCGGACAGAACGTAAACCTTGCCCTATTCAAGAAAGTATCTTTCCTCAAGGAGGGAGGCATCGCATGATACATCATCTGGACCCCTAATAAAAAAAATTCTTCACCTTACAATTTCATCCATTTCAAGTGCAGAATGAATGAGAAAATTGCAGAACAGATGAAATGAAGTGTCAATGGTGGGGGACCAACAGGATTATGATAATTACCATTAAATATGATTGACACTGAAAAATCGAGAGCATCGTGGCGGTGGTGGATAAAGATGCAGAGAAGGTGGTGGTTGAGAATATAGCAACAGTGGACAGAGATGCAGAGAAGATGGTGGCTATGGAGAATACAGCAGCAGCGGATAGAGAAGCCTAACGCTTGCTACTCCAAAAGTTGGTCAATAAGTGCTAAAGTGCAAGATTCTAAAACAGTCCACATATAACTGTATCAATATGGATCTAAAAGACCTAGGCAAATATTCCAGGTTCTTCTTTATGTTAATTTTCACTGGTAGCATCGTTGTATCTTTTAGGTTTTGAAAGAAATGTGAAAATCGTACCAACAAAATAACTGATCAAAAAAATGCAACAAAACACTTCAAGCAGAAAGTCGTTTGAGGCGGCACAACATGTCCAATGGAGGCCCTTAAATGCCCCTGTTTGAAGAAGTGACTTAATCCAGATTGAAGGAATTAGAAGAACTAGGGGCAAACCTAAGATAACCTTCAGAGAAATGGTGAGAAAGGATATGATATCATAGGCCTTGTATCTAGTATGGCCTCAAATAGAGCTGATTGGAAGGCAAAGAATCAATGTAGCCGACCCCATCTGGTTGGGACAAGGCTTCTTCTTCTTGTTGTTGTGAAGCACTTCAAGCAGAAGTATTAGGTAGCTCATAGCTAACCTCACAACTTTCAAATAACAATAACAAAGGAATTCACATTAATGTTACTTCTCATAAGAATACCTGAAGTAGAGCAACAGCAATCTTATATTGAGCACAGATAGTGGCTTGAGCTTTAATGTCAACTGCACGAGACTGATCCTTGGCCAATGCCAGGAATGCTTCATCAAAACATGATAATGCATCTGTGAGTTGGTTCTGCTCAAGATGGGTAAGTCCAGTTTTGAAGCATACTGCTGCCACAGCACCACGAGGTACCTGTGATAGAGAAAAGTTCACTAATGCATAAGAGGAAATGAGCCAAATGATAATTCTTCTTATTCTTTGTCATTAAGTAGAGCCAGAGTTGTCAAGGCACTAGGTGCTCCAAAGTGTTCAAGCTCCTAAGCGGAATAAATCACATTCAAATATTATTTTTCTATTATATCAATTTCATTTATTAGTAATAGTCTAGTAAGAAATAAGTTGCAATATAATGACAAATATTTAAAATTCATAACATGATGACATATAAAATAGAATTACAAATATAAAGGGGAAAACGTTGTTAAAGACTCAAATCAAAATATGTAATCAAAATGCTGATTGTTTAATCAATTGAACCCATTTGACTCAATTATATTTAAGTGTCTAACAGGAAAGCTTTGATCCTATGTTTCATTGCCTACAAAGTTCAAATAAGTTCACCAATAAAAAGTTAGTAAATACAATACATAGAAATAAAAGAAAAAAAATGTACAGATTAAGAAATCAACCACCACCCCCCCCCCCCCCCAAAAAAAAATAGCAAGAAAAGAGCATACTGCTTTGTTTAAGGCACACCAAGACGTTGTTTAGGACGCCAAAGCGGCGTTTTACTGACCAAAATGGATGCAATTTAGCTTGAAAAAAATGTGCAATAGATTTTGGCTCAAAAAACCGCTTTGTCACCTGAGTGCACTTTGACAACTATGGAAGATGCAGTTTTACTTGTAAACATTACCATTACTTGGTGTAAAGATCAAAGCTTTCTTACAAAACTCAAAAGCTGGGTATAAGATATTGGATTAGTTGACATAAGGCAAGATGGAATCAGAAAACAATGTCTATAAAAGAAAGAAATTTTAAATTGTCCAGCCATGTGGATAACGACTGGCAAACCCATGGTACTAACGAGGTGCAAACTGGGAATGCAAAAGCCAAACAATAACCTGGGTTGAGGTGATAATAGAAAACATGACAATCCACTTAAGATAATTATGTGCTAGTTGAAATGGTCCAGCCATGTGGACAAAAACAATAAATCCAGAGTAGTAGTGTGTGCAAATTGGAGGTGTGGCTTAGATTGAGGACAAAAGAAAACATGGCAGTTCAATGTGGTCTCATACTCTCATTTAATTGGGATGAAAGATTTGTGATATGGCTTTCCATAACACAATGTAGTTTGAAAATTTTGGAAAGAAATCAGACCACGCTAACATGTACCATCCTAGACAAACCAATACAAAACCTGGTATAAGATAATTTTAGTTTCAATTTATGACAGTGTCTAGAAATACTTCAAACATATGAAATAAAACTACATTACTTTCCATAACTATGTAGTTTGAAAAATTCAGAATGGAATCATAACAACCTAAAATGTACCATCCTAGACAAACCAATGCAAAATAAGATTATTTTAGTTTCAATTTATGATAGTATCTAGAAATATCATTTAACTTTAAAAATACAAATAAAACTAAAATAGAAGCATGCCAATGCTTATCCTAATATGGGATAATAGTAGCATTTTTTATAGTCTCCCCAAATGTTCAACAGTAAAAATATTGTAAAATTTAATGGAGAAACAGCTTGCTATGGTGCCATGGTAGTGGATGATTTTCTGAAAAAGAAGCACATGCTGACATTTATCTCAAATTATCCCCAACCAATAAAAAACAAATAATAGGATTTGACCTCAGCATTGAACATCCCATCCTCAAAAAATTCATTGTTGTCAAATAGAAGGAAGCAGGAAGGGGTTATTATGGAGTGAAAATGCAGCTGGGCCTTTTCTATTTCATTTTAACCTTGTGTTCTCTAATTATTTATGGAAGAAATATTTGAAGGCAAGGACAAAACTGGTTACCTGTCCAGGGCGAACAGCTGCTGGTTGAGTAATAGGTGCAGGAAGTTTTCCAGCATCAGTAGTTTCTGTAACTCCAAGTACACTAAGATCAAGGGGTTGAGATGTCGAAACTTGGGCAGTCTGAAACTGTGCCTGAGGTGGCAGGTTGACAGCCTGATTCATAGATTGGGGTGGGACACCACCATCTGGAAGTCCGATGGACTGAACCGGAACAGCAGCTTGCTGAGGTGCTTGCGGGGGAACACCACCATCTGCGAGTCCGATATCAGCAGCTGGATTTACTTGGTTGGCGGTTACCTTGTTTCCTTCTACCCATTGAGACTCCCGATCGGATCGGTTGATATATGCCCCAGGAGGTTGTAAAGAAGCTGCAACCTGGAGAGATGATATGGTATTCTGGAAGAAGTCCTCAGGGATAGGTCGACCAGTAATACCAACACCCGGACCTGTTGGAGCTGGCTGTCCAACAGTAGTGGATTTTAACAATGTGTCTGTTCCAAATAAATCAACAGGAGGAGAAACTGCAGGAGCTGTCACAGCGGCAGTGGTTGCAGGAGCTGGCTGCGATAAAATCATTGACAAATCTTGCGATCCACCTGCTGATGACCTGGTCCTAGTCATAGACAGGCCCAACCCCTCGCCAAGTTTAAACTGCTTGGTGGCTTCCTTGATCTTATTAACATCAACTGTTGCAGATGTAATTGGTTTCTCACGTATCCTAATTTGTATCTTTTTGGTTTTCGAAGCTCCCTCCTCCTCGTCACTGCTGCTACCATCAGCAGTAGCACCATAAAGTGATTTTTTAAATTCTTCTTCTGCTTTTGCTTGCTCGTCTGCTGCAGAGGCCATTGCTGGTTTTTTGGTAAGGGCTTCCAAGCCAGATAGAGCTTTCTCCTGAGTATTAGCCACTCCATTGGGTTGAACCATGGAAGCTTGAAATCCATCTGCTTTGTTATCACCCCCCGCAGAGGTAAAGGCTTTAACTAAACTATCTTCCCGCACTTCTATCACATTGCCTCTTCCCTTAATAGCACCTAGATAAACACCAATATGGTCTGCTATGATGGATGGAATAGTACCATCATTGGTTTTCATATATGGCATCACTTCTCCTGCCAGCTCCCACTGGGGTATATCCTTCAAGTTGGTAGGTGTCTTAATTTCCCAATTTCCCCCGCCCCATTCTGGCCCTTTAGGAACCATACTTTCGGCAGCAAAATTGGCAAAAATGCCCTGCGTCCACCCAGTTGATCGAACTCTTAAAATTCGTTCACAGTATCGCCTCAATTCTGAATCAGCACTAGCTTCTTCCAATTTCTGAGCAAGACGACGCATGGCACTAGGGTTTAGGTGGCATATAAATAGATCAAGCATGCTTTCATAGTCTGAGATAACCTCAAAAGTTTCTTTTGCACTGTCAAACTGCCCAAACCTGCAATTTCATTTAACAAATTAGAAGATGAAAAGCATTCCATTAAACTAACTTAGTAAATTGGAGAGATCCACCACTAGTAAAAAATAATAATAATAATAATGAGTTTGATAATAACTAGTTTTTGAGTTTGATAATAACTAGTTTCTAAAATCATTTTTCTCTATTTTATTTTTACTCAGTACAACTGTATTTTAATTCAGCATATGTATCAACATTAACAAAGCAGGTAAAGTACAGCCATCCATCCTAGATCTCCAATTAGAAATCAAGCATCGGATAGGCTGCTCCACAGGCTCTTTTTCTGATTTAGAAGTACTTCAAAAGGCTTGTTGATTTGTTGATTTGTTGATTTCAGTAGCCTGCATACAGGAAAGAAAGAGAAGAGAAAACAAACATTTCTGGGACTGTGAACAGTAACCATGAATAGTAGATTGGAGAAAAAGGAAGATAGAAAGAAGATGGGTAGGAGAGAAGCTCATAGCTCACTCATATAAACACACTCATAAATAAGAAACTCAATTTTATTGAGGAAATTTCAAACAATTTTAACAGCCAGATAAATTGTAACAAGAATTATACAACTAACACGTAGTCAAAATATCCAATGGAGTAAAACAGTTAACACTATCTGTAAGACTAAGGAGTCCTTGCCCCTGATTTTCAATTGATCCCAAACCCATTTACTATCACCCCCTGTCCCAACTCCCTTACTCTCACCCCATCCCATCTTAATCTCTCTTGCTCCCTGTCCCAACTCCCTTACTGTATTTCAATGACTCTTTCACTCTCTCCGCTCAACAACTCTCCCTTCACCTGTGCACTTAGCCCTGCAACCAAGCCTCTATATGCCCCTTGTCTCCCCAATCCCACCCTGACCTCCACCTCATCCTCTCTCTCTTGCTTACTCTGGTTCTCTCTTGACTTGGAACCCTCCTTCTGTCCTCAACCCCATCCCTGACCATCCTGTTTTCCTCCTAGAACCCTCTCTCCCAAAATTATCACCACCATAACCGGCACTTGACCCTACCCTGATCAAAGAAACCCAAACCCAAACCCAAGAACCCACCACACAGTTTTTGTTCTTTCAAATACCCCCCCCCCCAAAAAAAAATCAAAGTACTGAACTATATAGCAGTGCAGTACACATTCTGCATGACTGCACACCCTTTACCTTTTTATTCTCATAACCATTATGCATGCAATTATTTAAAATATTGCCTGTTAGTGCAGTTGCCCCATTAAGCTCTGGTTGATGTGTGCGAACAAATTATATGCGATTCTGTTTAGTGATCCCAACTGTTCCATCCTGTTTGACTAGTTTTGCTTTAGCCTTGATAGCATTCTTGTAAAATATACCATGTTGTACCACCTGCCTGTAATATTGAAGCTAATCTGAACTACTTGTCTACCAATGTGTTGGACATGGTACATTACTTCAGGGACACCCTAGTAAAAGGAAATCAGACAGATATAGATCAAGAAAAATGAGATCATCACTCAAAAGGAGCCATGTAAAAGGTGATATAATGAATATACTAAAGGCAGCAAAGGACCTGATGCAAGATAAGCTGACAAAGCTCAGGCATAGTTATCAAATGGCAAGGTAACCAGTTGAGAGGGTAAAGATTAAGGCGACGCCCACAAGCAGCACCGCGCCTGCCTAGGCTCCCTAGCAGCTTGGATGCCTCAATAAATATGAGCCAAGTTAGATCACTTCAAACAAGAGAAGATTGGACATCATGGTAATAGAAGTGGTGTGGGCATGATCGTGGACAAAGATGTATAGAACACTGGGATAAAGGTTGAAGGAGTAAGACACAAGATTATAACAACCCAACTGGTTGTATTGACATATCGCCCATTCAGGTAACATACAGACCTGAAACAGTTTATACAATTATTCAGGTATCATTTCAATACCTAAAACATATGATACTCTTCTTAGCCAAATTTCAACAGCTAAAACAGTAAATAGGAAGACACTTTAACAATTGTAATAGGAGCAAGTATTGAACATAAATTTGATTAGGGATATTTTAAGCAAGCTGCCATAGCCTTCTTCCTCATAAGAACTCAATTTAGTGTGTGACCTGAACTCCTGTACGATAGGTGTATGATCCCATGATCCATCATCCCCTTGTGGTGGGGAAGTACCCAGGAGGTTCATTAGTGGGTTTGGTGTCTGATCCAAATGACTCCTTCACAGTGTGAAGCCCGGGAGTTCCTCAGTCAAACCCCCTCTTCATTACTTTGAAGAACTCACTGCCGATATCAGATTCAATTGCAATCAATCCAATCCTTGGTTTACCTACTGTTCAACCTTAACATCAGTAAGCAGCAAGTATTGATAAACCCCTCATTTCTATTTATGAACCCTCTAATCCCTTCACCCAAATTTCCATCTTTTCATATTTTTGTTTTTTTATATCATAATTCAAAACCCCTCCACAGCACTAATTCACCATTAGAATTCATGGTAACCCTACTGCCCTACATCACAGCCTACGCTCAATCCACCCTGTTGCCCCTTTTCCAATTCATCCTTAAGTTTCAAATGCCATGATTTTTTCAATTACTTCACATGTAACCATAAAAGGAACTTTTCTATATTGAACCAAATAACTGCAGAAGCCCTCCTAATCAATCCAAGCTTCATCCCCACCTAACAGTTAAAACCCTTGAATAGCATCCTGCTAGTTATTAATGGGGAGACTTAATTTTCAGATCTCACAATCCAACCATTAGCTCTGTCCATCTTTGGATTGAACAACCCCCTGCCTAGAACACAACCCAAAACCCTAAAACCCAATCTTCCTGCTCCGAAATCCATAAATAACCCTATTTTGCTGGAATTTCAAATTCAGCATTGAAACCTCATCCAGAAAAACGCCACTGATGTGAACCAAAATTATGCCCCTGGCCAAGACCCTGGAGTGGGCCCCAAGGCCACTCCAAAGTGGCACACCCTAGGGCTGGCCGAACCCTCCTAGAGGGTAGTTTGGTCCATCCCAGTCCTAATTAGTTGCTGATTTTAAATTTCAAAATTTTCTTTTTATTTTTCAGAGGAATCTTGGTCAGTTAGGAGTCTAGTTTAAATTAAAAATAAGGTCTTGAGTCTTTGGGATTCTTCTTTAAAGACAGACATTTATCAGTCTTTATTTACAAGAAGAGTTCCTTTGGTATTTGAGTCTTAGGGAGAATCTATTTTCAAGGAGATTATTAGATCTTTAATTAATTATTTGGATGGTTGAGATTAATTGTAAGCGGATACTAATCTATAAGGAAATCCACTTAGGTTTAGAGTCTTTTAGTAGGCTACAAATAAGCCACTTCTTTCTTCGTAAGTTCCTTAAGTCTGATTATTTGAACAAGATTAATTGAGTTGAGGACCGGTTCCTGCTGGGGGGCCATGGAGGATTTAAAGTCAAGTTTATTCGTCAAAGATCAGAAACAACAACCTATCTAGCACTCTTCCTCCAATACTCTGCCTTCTCACAGAAATTACAGCAAGTTTTCAAGTAAGCAAGTAAGCCCTAGCCCCTTTCCCCTTTCTTCGCTACAATCGCAGGCTCCCCCACCCTCCCCCTTCAATCGCAGCCACCCATAGCCCCTTTCACCACCTCCCCAAACCCCCGCAAGGTCCTCCCCCACCCTCCCCTTTTCTGCACAGCTCTCAAACCCCCTCCCCTTGCTCCCGCACCTTGGCAGCAGCTTCCCCAGGTCGCCACGACACCCCTAGCCCCTTACGATCTGTTCCCTCTTCCTTGCAGCGCAACAGAAATTAACAGAAACAGAAAAGAAAAGAACAGAAGAAGAAAGGAAAAGAAGAAAAGAAAAGGAAAGCAAGGAAGAAATAGAAGAGATCCTTTTCCCTCTCAAAGATCCAACCCATATCCATCTCAGGAATATTCCTAACAACCCCCCCCCCCCCCAAAAAAATAAAAAAAGAAAAACCACACCCAACCGCAGGTTTCCTAGGAAGTTTTGATACACACCATATCTCTTAGTTATATCCCATATTTCTGTGTTAACCAAATTGCGTTGGTTTTGTTAAACCCATATCTTACCCAAACGCTCCCCCATTTAGATCCGCATCTTATTTAACAATATAATCCATCCCACCTAGATCTAATAATAACTTTGCCGGTTCAAAAGAAGATTATCCTGGGCAATTGCTTAATTTTGGTGAATCATCAAAGAAACCCTAACCCTAAATGGGTTTCACATCACCCACACAATTTCTATTGGATTTCCTAATACTCATTTATTTTTAAATGTACCTTCAAATCATAACCCTTTGTTGGCAAAATATTAGAAACCTGAATTGGCAGGTTTATGTAAGATCGTAGTTGACTAATGAAACATCACTCTATGGTGAAATTGTGCTCCATGTGGATGATACCATTCCCCATGCTACAACTGGTGTGGCGTAACAGATTCTGGGGGGGGGGGGAAACCAAAAAAAAAAAAAAACAACAGCATGGAAAAACCTCTTCCTCTTGAAAATTAATTTAATCTCGATTGAAGGAATTAAAAGATCTAGGGGCAGACCTAAGATAATCTTAGAATAAAAGTGCTTATGTTGTTGTTGTTGTTGTTGTAACAAGTGGACCAAAAGAAAAGTAAAACAGTTTATCAAGGTACTCCCAACTCAGCACTTTTAATTGCGACAATCATCAATTTTACTTACTTGATGCAGGCATACCCCAACCGGCGAAACCGGTGAAACAAAGGAGATGTAGGAGGGCACTGTGGATAATCTCTTGACCGCAAGAACTCATCCTTCAAAACTGATAAAGCTGTAGAGAAACGGCGTGCTTTGATTGCATAATTGCACCTCAACACCTATTAATAATCCAAAACATGATTCAGAAATCAATCAGCTGAGAAATACAGAACAATAATAGCAACAGGAAGATCACACACACCTGAGGAAACTGGGGAGCAGCTTGTGACAATGATACTGCAAGGTCTCCGCAGACAGGAGAACCTCTGGCAAGAATATCGAGGGATCTCGGAGTCATGCGTAAGCTGTCAAACCTACATCCAGATGGGGCATTCGAAGACATAGTTACTCCATGCAATAACTTCTAACTAATAGATACGTATGCATTTCAATCCAACAACAATGTCCCGCAATAAGAATAATAAATATAACCAAGCAGTTCAAAACACG
Organism: Hakea prostrata; assembly: GCF_041222555.1. NCBI lineage: Eukaryota > Viridiplantae > Streptophyta > Magnoliopsida > Proteales > Proteaceae > Hakea > Hakea prostrata. The sequence continues at coordinate 9,190,998 of NC_142604.1, read as the reverse complement.
AGCTACAATGGAGAAGAGGCCATTGTCAGAAGTGTAGAAAAATACCTGGATGTTATTTGGTAAAGGATTTCAGATAAGTCAAGCTTTTGCTCGAAAGTTTGCTGCATTGTTGCAAAACCAATAAGAAGAGGCTCAAGAAGCCCAACAAGACAGCTCCTGATCTCAATGCCTTTCTTTTGTCTTGGATTTATGTCTGTTGGGTTTGCTAGTAACAACCGATCATTCAAAGCACCGACCAACACTGCAAAGATAAGACAATTTTCCAACCTGATAGCTCAGAAGATAAGGCTTATAGCAGTATTCAGTTGTTACAATTCAAGTTCACACCAGAAAAGTTAAGATACTAGGATTTAATGGAGATCTCCAAACACAACACAAACAATTAGGCAGAGTCAATTTACCTGCATTAGGCATACTAAGAGAGAGAATGGTCCTCACTCTGCTATCCCATCCAAGCACACTAACTGCTGTGGCAGTTGAAAAGAGAAGTGCAGGACCAACCCATAGAATTGATCTGAAGTACTCATGTTAAGACTCCAACCAATCATATGATATTTTACGTTATAGTTAAAACCTAGAGGGTGGGGTTGTAATACAAAAGTTCTGATTCTTTTTAGGATATTGTAGGCCTGCCTTTATCAAACTTCATGGAACTGCTTGCTAGGATATCCAGATCAGCAGAAACAATGAGCACCCTATCACTTGTCAGCACCCCTGCAACATGACCTCTGAGAGTTTCTTGCCAATGAACCTGTAGAAACAGTAGAACTGGACTTGAGAGGATTTAACTAGCCAGAGCTAAGAATTTAATATAGCGAAAGTAAGATTCAAAAAAAAAAAAAAGGTCAGAAAAATAGACCACAAATGGTAGGAACAATATCTACCTGCCAGGAGCATATACCTTTTTCTTTTTTAAAACCAGCAGCAACAAAAGCATTATATGAAAAGGATGCAAAGACACAGATAATGGAGCAAGAAGAGAGAGAGAGAGAGAGAGAGAGAAGGAAAAAAAGAAAAAGAAAAAAGAAAGAAGAATAAGAAGAAGAAGAAGAAGATCAACATTCCCCCAAAACTACCACCAAGATCCAACTTCTGCACAATGGCCACTAAGTCCCAACTCCCTGCTACAACCACAAAACAGCCTGGAAAAGCAAAAGATTCAAAAAAGGACATGCCAACCAAACCTTTATGAGTGCAGACCGAAAATTTTCTTTGACACTGATCATCTAACTGTTTGTTTCCATCCGGGGTCCATTAACAACCCCCCCCCCTTTTTTTCCTCTTCAGCATCAGGGCTTCATTTGTCCCAGAAATGCAAGCTCCTCAAGTCTATAGATCTGTACTCTTCTTCCCATGTGCAGGTCAACACAACCACCACAACCTTATCAACAGATGGTTGCCTTGGAAGTTGGAAGGATAGGGTTTTTGCTGGGGAACAAAGAAAGGTCAAACACTGGAAGCAGTTTATGATTGTTGGCAGCTGTTAGAAGTTATTGATTAAGGAGTTCACAACACTGGCCACATGAACAGTTTTGTAAAAGATATTCATGGGTTCTATTCACATGAACAGTAAATTTGTTATTTATGATGTGATTCCTTCTATGTTTAATAGGGATGCATCTTATTAAAAGCTCAACCTAAAGATTGTGACTCTCAAGGCTATGGCTATCTCGTTTACTTCTCTTTACCAATACTTGTTACAGGTTTCAGGATTATTTACATGGTATAAGAGCTGTGGTAGCCAGTACTTCTCTTTGTAAAAGATGTTTTGAGAGTCACTTAAGGTTTCTAGTTCGGAAAAAAACCCAAGTTCAATGAAAAACAACAACTACGATTACATGGACTTATTTAATTTTGTTTCGGTTTAGACGGATTCTGTATTAGTTTCAATTGAGTATTGCGTAAGGAAAGCTTTGATAAATCAGGTAACCAGACAAATTTTGCTCAAATTAAGGAAGGCAAAGACAGAAAAGAAAATTGAAGATCCATGAAAAGGAACAAAACACATCTGAAACGATTCTCAATGTGTCCCAACCAAGTAAGCATTCTATTTTTTTGAATGATACCTAGCCAGAAGGGGATGTTCTTCCCATCATTGTTTGAACAACAACCTCAACAAGTGCCAGTGTTATAAATCCAAACTAGTACCCTGTTAAGATTCAAAATAGATAAACAATATTACCTGGAGTACAATTTCATTTAGTTTCAATTTGATTGACTTTTTTCCTTCAGCTTTTGCTGCTGTATGTTGACCATATCCAGTTGAAAGACGGTATCCTTCAATCAGTTTTGTCAACCCAATATGGCTGCCCGTACAAGCATACATGAGAGTTGATTCTGCAAAAAAGGAAAACATTATTGCCAAAAAGTAATCATCCAGAGTAATGCCATAAAACATCACAAGTTCCTTCATTCACCTAGGGGGGTAGAAAAGATGCGATCAACTTCAGTTTCAAACTCAAACTCCTGTGGACCCCTAATTGATGCAACATTAACGTCAACAGGTTCATTTTGTTCGAGCATTCCATTATTCTCACCACCTTCCTGTGAAGTCGGTCCTGGCAAAATATATACAGCCAGACCAGTCTTCTCATCATCAAGAATGGCAAACTGGTTTTCATTGCGGCCAATAAATGCTGCATCACGACCTGCACAACACTAACCCGCAAAGCCATGAGTGTACTCAAGTAGATAAAATCATCAAGAATACATATTGGCAGAACCAGTAAATAGGCATGTCAAAAGGATAACCCAACCTTTGATCGTGCTTCCTTTGCTTTGAGCTGCCTGAAAGTCAGTTTGCTCCCAGTAGAGCACAACTTCATTTGTTGCACCACTAAACTCAAAAACAACAAGGAATAAATGTTGCTTCCCACTGTAAACCATGTTTTTGGGATGGTATTCAACATTTGCAGGGATCTGAAACCAGATAGCAGGTAGTCAAAATCATATAGAAGTTCGGAACATTACGGCCCTGTGATGTTTCTTCTAACTTTATGAGTACAGACAAAAGAATAATCAGGAAGCATTATTAATTACCGATGAGTACAGCTTCTTGTAAATACTTTCTACTCCAGAGCAGAGATTATAACCCATAAGGTTGAGCCCCTCTAAATAAAATGCCCTAACAGGATAGTGAAGAACTCGATTCTGTTTGTTGAAGAAATTCAACTCCAAATGAAATGGCTGCAAATGCACAGCATGGAATTAGATTTGAATGACATGTTGAAACCGTAGAACTCTCTCTCCAAATCGATCTAAAGTTGTCTCATACCTGGCAGACAGGAATGTCCTTCAGAATATGGTTAACATCTGAAAGAGTGATGAGAGGCAACCGAGAAATAGGAGCAATTTTTGCATGACCCTCCAAGAAATGCTATAAGCAAATTACAAATGCGTAATGAGTAAGAAGGAAACTGAATCTGAGAATACCAGTGCACAATGAAACAAATGTATGAACTTAATGCTACGCACAAGAAGAGATTCTTCAGAATAAAAATAGACAAGTTTATTGATTGTTATATATAGAAAAAGTGCAGTACAAATTAAATGTCATTATAGAGAAACAAAGTGATATCATAACTAAAATGATAGCAAGGCTACATCATCCTTGCTTGGTAACTTGTCAGTCACAGAGTTGGCTCATCAATTTGCAGCTGACCAAGATTGACACATATCTGACAGTATCAGAATGTTTTGACCAGTCCAATAATGAAGGATAGAATCCAGGGCCAGACATGCCATTCAGAAACCATTAGGCATTGAAGCAACCCTAGAAGAATCTCCATCCATCAAAAATTCTGAAAGCCAGGGGCAACTAATCACTTGAGACCCTCCAAGACTCCCATCACCTCCATCAACCTATATATATTACTGAATCTGAATAATTAAATTGAACTCATTTCACCTCACTCCACTATGCATTATCTACACGACTTGCAGGTAGCCAACTCTTATTCCACTTCCCCGTTATTTACAGCTAGCTTACAGAGGTACTTCTAAGTAAATGTTGCATCCATGTTCAACATGCAAGTTCACAGATGCCACGGTCTAATTGAACATATGGCTATGACCATGGTTCAACAAAATTCTTGGCCATCTCGACCTTGGCGAGACGAAACATGGTCTGAAACAAGATTCAGTCAGATGCCACTGATTTTCAGCAGAAAAGGCACATAATTCAACTTCTCTTGCAAACAAAACGTGCTAACAGACTCTCTAGAGCATCCTTCTTTTGTGGGTTATCAGAGACACCAGGTTTTATACATTGTCATACCTATACCATGACCTGTATCCCTCTTAACAATGAACTCTTGCCTTTACTGCCTGTTTGAATACCTCTTAACAATGACCTCTGGCCTTTCCTACCTGTTTAGATGATGCACACTTGTTTCAACAAGTTAACAAGAAAGTAAAAGAAAAGGAAGACATGTCAATATTTTGCTTTCCATGCCCCATTCTAACCATCCATAAACTATGTTTTCTTTGCAGAGATTGGACCTCACAACCAGTCCTCAACGATATAATCACAAGGAATTCCTTGAAGCTTTGCTCATTATTTATTTATTGGTGCCATGGAAGCATTAACTGATCATTCTGCTAATGTTCATCATGGACTCAAGAAAAGAACAGATGTCCTCTGTTCCAGCATTTACATTCCTACAAGATTGGGAAAATAAAGCAATTGAATATTTGCCCCCCCCCCCCCAAAAAAAAAAAAAGTAATAATAATATTCCAGTAATTGAACACCCATCTCTTCCAAGAAGTCCCTCATCAAGGCATCTAGCAGACTTAAACAAAAATTCTACTTCATGTCGCTCACAATAAATCCTTTCAACATCTTACTTCCCACCAAGTAAAGGCAAGAGTCACATCTTTCATATCCAGTTATCCACTGGACCGGTACTACTACCACAAACTCATTTCATAGGTCAGCTGCACTTTTTTAAGTTCTTCTAAAACCTTACCTGCTTCGTAAGCCAGGCTTGAGGGACATATCTTCTTTGATATCTAATATATTATTAAATGATACCATGTTGGAATTTGAAGAAATTATTGCTCAGAAGGTTATTTTTCATTCATAGGCCCCAATGGGGTATTTATAGTTACAATCTGAGTAAATCCTACTCTGAGTTGGATAAGGAAATACAAAGCAAATAGAATAGAAAAACCAATCTTAAATATTAGGAAACCTAGTCTAACACAAAATATGAAACCAATATAAAGAATATAAGAAAACAAAAGATATAACTAAAAGAGTAGTCTACTCCAATTAGGAAACCTTAATCATACTTCAAACATTCCCCCTCAAGTTGAGGCATGGATATCACACATGCCCAACTTGGCCAAAATAGTATAAAACATTTGTTCAGGTAAACATCTGCAACTTGATCTTCAAACTTCATTAATAGCTTATAGATTATGTCTGCCTTATAGACTTCCACTTGATTTGTCCTCATCTTTACCGCAACTTTAGGCCTCCAAGGAAGAGCGCCCAAGAAAAGAATAAAATCTTCAAATGTTGAGAGACCAAATTTCTACGCAAATATGAGGAAAAATATATTTTCTCGGTAGCAACTACTAGGGTACAGTAGGAAAAGTGAAACTTTAGATTTGTAGCAATGTTAGATCTCTAAAGGGAAATTTTGCCAAGTAAAGGGACAATCTCTAAAGGTAAGGAAAAATTGTCCAGATAAGTGACAATCTTCAAAGATAAGGGAAAAATTGCCAAGATAAGTGACAATCTCCTAAGGTAATAGAGATCAAGCTCTGCAAAGGCCAAACACCAAATCTTCTGCAAGATTAGATCTCCAAAGGGAAGATGTCAAGGTCAGGGGCAAATCTCCAAGGGTAATAGAGATCAAATTCTGCACAGGTCAAAAAAGTCGGATCTATGGCAATGTTAGATCTCCAAAGTGGAAGATTTCCAAGGTAAAGGACAAATTTTCGAAGGTAACAGAGATCAAATTCTGCACAAAGAAGTTTGAAAGTGACAGAGATCAAATTCAACACAAGGAAGTCTGAAAGAAAGGCATTCAAACAATGACCTGAAAAACATAGACAATACTCTTTTAGTAAACATGAATTGAGGACATCTTCAATCTCCCCCTCATGTGTAACTTTACACGTGGGTAAAACAATGACCCCTCATGTGTAACTTTACTCGTGGGTAAAACAATGATAAAGGACAAAATCTGAAAGGTCCAACTAACACTCTCATTTTCTTTTCTTTTTTTCTAATCTCAATTTTTTAATTTACAAAAGAGACCCCTGGATATATGAGAAACACAGACAGGCCCTTGAGTATATAGAAATTCACAAAAGGACCCCCAAAAATATAGGAAATCACAGTAACCCCCCCCCCCTAAAAATGGAAATTCACAAAAAGACCCCTAAAAAATATGGAAAGTCACAATTAGCCCCCTAGAAAATTCACAATGAAATCCCTATAAATATTCAAATTCTCAATAAAGCCCCCTAGAGATATTCCAATTTACAAAATGACTCCCTGGAAGGCAAAAAACAGAATTTAATTGGCTAATGTGTTATTACAAGTTAGAAGAAGGGCTTATAAGGCAAAAAAGTAGAAATCAACATAGGCTGTATGGGTTGGGTCATTGGGTTTCATTGGATGAGAGATTCCAGCATTTTAGAAAGAAAAAAACTAGAAAATAGGTAGAAGGATGGGTTGCAGGTCTGGGCGATGCTGCTGGAATGGTGCAATGGCTGCTGGAATTGTTCGATGGCTGCTAGAATGGTTAAAGGATGGCCAAAGAAGGAAGAATGGTGATGGGTGTCAAGTGCGATGGTTGAAAAAAAGTTGCAAAATCGAGCGATGGTGATGGAGGTTAGGCGATAGGATTGCAGGTTAGGCAATAGGTTGGAGATGGTGATTGCAGGTTAGGGGATAGGACTGTGGGGGCACAGCGAGAGAGAGAGAGAGAGAGAGAGAGAGAGCAAGTCAGTGGCAGTTGTGGAGACAGTGGCAATGATGCAGAATCGATTTTTTTATTTTTTTTGTCAAGGGAATCCAGTGTCGGTGGTTTAGAGAACTAAGAAACCAAACCGTATAAACCCAAACCTGCTGTACTCAAGAGGTGATGTGGAACCATGGTGGAAGAAGAAGAGGTGATGCAGGTTTTTTTTTTTTTTTTTGGGTTAGAAAGAGGAGGCGATCGGTGCAAAGTTGCAGGCGATGGGGTTTTTGTGGTTAGAAAGGAGAAGCAGCGGGTGCAGAATTGCAGGTCTTCAACGCTGATTGCCGCGATGGGCTTTGATGGTGATGGCGGTGATTGCAGCGATGGTGTAGTCAAGACAGAGAGGTAGTGGCAGCAGCAACATGAGGGAAAAGAGAGAGACTTGATTTTCTAGTTCCCTCTTTCTTCGGGCTTCGGCCAAAGAGAAGGCCGCAAAAGTGGCAACAAAGGAAAAAGAGTGGAAGATTCTCCTCAAGATCTTCCCTAATCAAAATTAGGCTCTGATACCATGTTGGAATTTTAAAAAATTATTGCTTAAAAGGTTATTTTTCATTCATAGACCCCAATGGGGTATTTTAAGTTACAATCTGAGTAAATCCTACTTTGAGTAGGATAAGGAAATACAAAGCAAATAGAATAGAAAAACCAATCCTAGATATTAGGAAACCTCGTCTAACACAAAATATGAAACCAATATAAAGAATATAAGAAAACAAAATATATAACTAAAAGAGAAGTCTACTCCAATTAGGAAACCTCAATCATACTTCCAATAAATACCCTCTTCATAGACTCACCCACAACTTAGCACATTTTGGCCTTTTCACACCACAACGTTAACAACCCCAAAGCGTCTCACAACTTTCCCGAAATTTCTTTGGAAAGCACCAAAATCAATATTTTGAGTATATTAGAAAGGGAAAATGCCCAAAATACTCTTCCAGAAAGAGTTGCATGAAGATTGCCAAGTCATGAGAGAAATTTTCTTTTGTCGACCTTTTTCATCCCCAAGGAATTCTCTAGGAACTCAAAAGTACTTTTTGCATAGTTCAAATGGAAAAAAAGGAGAAAAAAAATAAACAAGGTAATAGGATGTCAAAAAACAAAAGCATAAGTAAGATTTTTTAATTGTGTTGTTCTACGGGGATATATCTACAATGTCTTATTTTTTACAGTCCAAGCGTAAATTACATTGACTCACACCATTTACTTTCATATCAATATTATACACACCCTGCACCCACAGTTGGAAGCACTTTGGTCCTCAGTCAAAACTGGGTTAAGTGTTTACTCCATTCTCTTATTTTCTATTTAAGCTCTCTCTCCTCTTTTCTTTCATGTCGAGTACTGATTCACGTGCAGTATTACCATTACATGATTCATTCCTCATACAAACTGCTAATTTGTCTAGTTGAATATCAAGAAAAAATCCAAAAAATTCACAAGCGAGAGAAATATTTACAAGTTTGCTTTTGAAATAAAATAAATACGTAAAATAGAAGGGGACAAAAACCTATTTTAATTTAGTGACAAAAACAAATTAGACAAATAAAAACATGGATTTAGTTGTCCATTAGAAGTAATAATTAAAAGAATAAGACTGATGTCCTTACAAGTTCCTACTAAGAGAATAAACTGACCGCAACAAATACTCTTAATAGAGGACAGAAGTTGCTACTACTGCTCAGTGTTCTTTTTGGGAGATTGACACTAGATGGTTAACTAGTGGTTCTGAGTAGGAGTGCAATTACAACTCGTCCACATAGAGATTCAAGAAAGCAAGTTTTCCATCCTGAAATGGTAGTTTCCTCTTTCCATCCCAAAAGTATACCGCTATAATGCCGATGTTGGATGTTCCTAAGGGAAGGACTATCATTTACAATTCTAGCACACTCACCAGTCTCCAAAATGGAGGCTGCTACAAGATCCAAGAATTCCCAACTAAGAGTTGAGTAACATAGCTTACTGCATGCCAAACTCTAAAATCCAAACATATTACTTTCTGTGGTCCACTAACAGCTTCCGAAAAAAGGAATTTACAGGGTAGGAGCATAAAATTTCCATGTTAGCATCGCATATGATACTAAAACCATTCCATGAGGTGGATGACATCATAGATCACAGAAGGCTTGCCTCAAAAAGTTGTGCATTCTGGATCTCAAACAAGATTCTGTTCAAGTACTACACGCACATAACACACACACACACAAAACAAACATTTTAAACCATCAACATAAATAAAACAGAATACATCAAGTAACCTATAGTTCTAATTAAATCCCCAAAGCAGAAAGAATCAACAATCCCCATGGTTCCCAGAGAAGCGCAGCTCAGTCCAGCATCTGGGTTTGCGGCATTTTAAAGTGACTGTTTTTGCAGTTTCACCATATTAAGCTCAATATCCATTTTTCGTATATTATGGAGACCTTAGCAAAGCAGTTTAGAGACAGCATTTGAAAACTAAGGTAGGAAAATTAAAGATGAACATACACTGTGAAGAAAAGCCTTCCGCGCAATGTCTGATATTGTAAGATGCCTTTGGCTGTCATATAGATGGAACCTTTATCAGTTTGTGGTTAGGATTAAAATCGAGTATGCAAAATAAAAATTATCTCAATGGAGGGCAAGGATCTAAGTAGCCGACCCCATTTAGTCAGGATATGGCTTATGGTGTTGTATGCAAAGGAAAATTTCCAAACAATCAAGTAATGAGTGAATGGCTGAAATATATTCTGATGTAAAAAGAAATTAAAGAAATATGGAACCAGAGTATGCATCTTGCAATTGATGGTGAAAGAAATATCATTCTCACCCCTTCAAGTGATGCTCTTGCAATTGCGTTTGAAGCTGATGATCAGCTAAAATTCCAGATGAACCTAAAGCTGAAAGTTTTTCTTTTAAAACAGATGCTGCAAAAGCAAAACCAAAGACTAGAATAAGATGGACTAGTAGTAGAGTATTTCTAAACAGAACTACCAAAACTGCATAGGGAAATAATAATCATGTCTAAAAATAAATCAGAAAGGAAACACTTCAACACTGTGAATATTGAATATATGCAATATGCATACATGAAATTATGGGTTCTCCTTTTTTGGATAGGAAAAGAACTATACTAGAACAATTACTGAATAGAGAAATATTATAAACAGTATGCATGGATGAAAAACTATGCTGCCCACAGTAAATTTCCATCTCCATTAATTAAATGATTCCTTCCTTCATATTTTTTATAAATAAAGGGATCTTATCGAACAATAAAGCAAAGAAAGCCTAGCCTGAATATGAAAGCTGTTTTCCTACCATACATGTGAGAGAGAACAAAGCAAAACTATTTAAAATGGCTGTCAAGCAAACTCTGACTTCAGAGAGAAACTAAAATGAATCATTTACATCCAAATGCCCACAAGATCAGCAGCCAGGCTGCTGTGGGCACCACTCCTTCTGCAAAAGTATGATGGTTCTCAAAAGCCCTTTCATTCTTAGCTTGAAGCTTGACATATTGAAGATCAGATATCCTCTTCATGTTTAACTGAGGCCACTAATCATTATTACTCAAAAAAAGCTCCTAAGTCTTGATCCATTCCATCCTTACAAGTCTTTCAACACAGCATCAGATGTTATGCAAGAAAGAGCATTGAAAGAAGAGTCAAGAAACTGATATGGCATCTCTAATACTTGATGCAGATATGATGCCAAAAGAGGCTTATTTTAATAAGAATAAGTCTAGGATTGGGTTATATACATTTTTTCCTTTTCGGTAAAAGGTTATAATACATAAAAACTAGATGGGTATAAACTAAAAAACTTCTCTTCATCAAAGGGAGCAAGCTACAAATTTGTATAAAAATCAACTAGATGCTTAATCAGTTACTCGCCGTTACATTCTATAACTGAAACAAATATTCCAAACTCAATTTGGACTCAAGTTACTATACCACCAGCTCTAAGCAGTTTCTTTGTCAAATTCCAACTGAAGCTAGGACTTTGATACCCACTATTTAAGAGGAAATCTTTTTTTGTACTTGTATCTCATCATGGTGTGATACATCATGGTGTGGCCACATGTTAATCCTGTAATCATACTCTTTGCTCAATTTTTTATCACATTTTTCGCTAATCGTTGGCGCTTCTAAAGATTAAATTAATCCCTGTTTATAAAAATACCCTGGACACTAAATTCCCAAAATATCCATACTGAACAGGTGCCAAATTTAGGCTAGGTTCTCTCTGGTATACGCTTCCAAACTGGGCCTTGTTTATCTAGCCAGGCCACTACATCTGCATCACCTCACTGACGTGAAGCAAAATGAACTCTATTGACAAAATAGATGCCAAGATAACAAATGATGTGTGCTGAAAAAACATCTCAACTGCAAAAAAGTTTGTTATATGCATCTTTAAATAAGCATTTCACCATAGAGAGTACCAAGTAGTGTGTTGCATTGCAAATAAAAAGTTCATAAAAACATACCCTGCTGCCAATGCAATAGACAGATGTACTATTCCAAGCACACAATGAAAATGTCCAAATGTTCACCTAGAAATCAATAATCACCTGAGGAACCCCTTGCACTTTGAAGAACCGCAAATAGTTGTTTCCTTCCTTCTCTGGTGTACGCAGCCCTATTCTTTATGTTCTCTCCTCCCATGACATTCTATTACAAATACAATACAGCCCATTCTTAGATATCAACTATTCAACTCATGTCTTACCCCCAAGAAAAAAAGACTACTGAAACCTTGCACAAAATAAAATGTAAATAAATAGAGCATATAGCCGCATACTTAACTGCAAACAGAAGTGCTGCCAAATTTAGTTTTGAATGAACCACTAAACCCTTGATTTGTGGCAAGGGATAAACAGCCTCGCCACCCTGCTGAGAAAGTATCCGAGTGACATCAAGTGATTCAATTCCTGAAAAACAAAATGAGTGAGATATCGCAATAGGAACTTTTAGATTATACTTCCCACTCATGATATAAAGCATTAATGAACAAAATAATTTACATTGTTTATCTTTCCCCTTATTAGTATTCCAAAGTTATTTGGGCCTCAAAGTTGTGTCAGGCTACATCAGGATATGCCAATTACATTTCATAGTTTTTAAAGGTGATGAAGTTACTCATTAGCAAATAATCAAGCAATCAACTGCCAGCCTTCAAAATCAATAACGTGGAGTAGCACCAACAACCGTATACTATCATCCACATTTTTAGAGGGCTAGCTTGGTTCTCAAACAAAGAAGGTTAACTTCAGAAGATCAACTAAGCTTATTTTGGATAAGACTTCACCATTGTTTCATGTAATAAATCCACAGTCCACCTTGACACAGTAAATCCATATTGCATAAGAGAAAAAATAGAACTCCATACAAAATGTATCTTCCAAGTACAAGTTAAGTTCCCCAATAAATTGACACACAAAACCTACCAGCCCGCCACAAGATTCAAATGCCCCACCACCTTGACAATCCTTGCACTAACAATTAGGCCCGAGAGCGGGTAAGCCCACCCCGCCTATCAAATATCATCAAAAGGTTTCAAAAAGACGATTTCTTTTACGTTGAGCTTGTTCTAGAGTTTATGAGCAAAGGCCGCCCTAGGAACACTTGCTCAATCTCAATTAAAAAAGTTCTTTACAAAAGCCATAAAGAACAGACGAGTGGGAAGAAGATTTTTACGCTTGAACAACATCCTTACTATCTAGATTCACTGCCAAATCTAACCAAAAAAGATTCTTGTAGTGGGAATCATTAAAACCTCATTTTGGCAGCTAAAAGTTCCCCAAAGAATAAGAGAAAATAAGAGCCTCACGTCCATGATGAATTGAATCTTATTAAGCCACTGACAACCTGATTCTAACCTGAATCTAATGAAAATTTTGTAAGGAAAAAAGGGTTGGCATGATACATTTCTTTCAGTAGAACTAACAGTCATAGTTGTCAAAGCGTCCGCCTAGGCGGCAAAGCGGTTTTAAGCAGCTTAATTGACATGCAGATTTTTCCGCTTTGTGTGCCTTATTGCTGCTTAGACGCTAAAGCAACCGCTTTTTTTACATTTTGTAATTTGTGCATATTATTTTTTTCTTTTTTTTTAATCATAATTTATTCTACAAAGTTGTATATAAATTTAAATACGTGAATCATTTCGAAAACGATGCCCAATTTGCAAATGAACCCTGAGGCCCAAAGTGTCTGTCGGCAACAAAATGTGAAGCATGAGCCATACTCAATATCGATAATCAATGAATCATTAAATAAACAATGACTTGGAAATCGGAATAATGAGATCCATTAATTTATATTTTATCAGTCGGCACTATTTGGTTAAAAAAAAATGGATACATCAATTCTAATTCCAATTCGAATATTATTCATAGAGGTAAGTAAGAATGCAAAATTACTACTTTCATTTTCACATTGATTACCAATATAGTACATAGTTATTGTTATGATGCTTGATGAGATGAAGTTATGTTTGTATTCTTTATTTGGATAATTTTTCATAATTATGATTCTTGAATTATTTTTTTTTTTTAATGAATGTGATTGTTAAATGTTTGTTTAGCTTATTATAAAAAGTATTTGTATTAAAAATTAGTTGTATTAACAATTTTGACCCAACCACTTTGGTCACTTTATTGCCCCCTAAGCACCGCTTTATCACCTAATCGCCTAGACGGAGCCCCAATCGCTTTGCCGCTTTGGCAACTATGCTAATAGTATATAAAGGTCAAACAGTAAATATGCCCCAAAAAATGCTAAGTTCACAACCAACTCATTTGGATAAATTACAATCTTAAGAAAAAGAGAACAAGCGGACAGCACTCAAGATATTCCTCTCCACTTCATCATCCTCATTACCTACTTTATGTATGGTTGACTAGTCTTCTTTATTTAAGATTGACCCAATATCTGTAAGTACTCACTAGTCATTTTGCAGCATCTCTATGGTTCTATCATCAAGAATTAAAAACAGAAATCATAGCAAAGTTCACATCTGAACACATAGGAATGAGCCCGTAAAACAGATTAAGGCAGATCAGATGTACTGAAACTCGCAACACAAATGGCATTTCCTTGAGAACAGGGATGATAAAATTAAATACAGATAACGACCATAAAAGATAAAGAAGTTCGATTACCAGCAGATTCAAAAAAATTTGCTTGCATAGGTGGCCGATTTGGATTAAGTATGACTCGTATTTTCCATACTTGAAGGGATCCATCTTTGGAAAGAGTGACAAGAAGCCTTAACGTGGAAACCCATGCAATTGAAGTAATTGGCTGGGAACCGACCTGCGTGCTGAAGTTGCAAACTAAAAGTCAGTTGCCAGACTAATATATAGCAAAATAATCACATAACTGTGTGCAAAAACTGTACAAAGAGAAGACAGATCGTTAGGAGGCCACAATAATAGGATAATATCCTGTGGGCTAAACACCCTAAAAGATGGTAGAACTCAACCATAACTTAAGTATTCCATTAAGCAGAACTTTATATGGCAGCTAGAGGCTATCATCACAGGCATACCAGTCCAATGTCTCAATCTTGATTCAGGTCAACATTCAGCTCCATGCTATGTTACAAGAGTTATGATGTAAATAGGCTCCTAGATACGCAATACAGCTGTAGGAACCTAAAGAACCTGGCACAACCTTAATGGCCTATGGGTGACCTGGCCAGTTATTGGGCTGGGTGTTTTCTTCACCAGAAACAGAATCTTGGAAAATTTATTCCCTTATTTCTTTGTAAATGCAATCTTATGCTATTACAAATTTTCTATGTTCAATAGCTTAGATTTAAAGCAACTTGCACTAGAAGCCTTATTCTTCTTTGTGAGGGGAATTTTCCTTTTTCAATTCTCATTTCCTTTTCTGTACTAATACCAGCCATTATATAACTAAGGGACATTTGGATATTTACCCCTCAATTTGCATAATTGTTTTGAGAGAACTCTTTTAGTAGACTGACTAAAACATAGACCCTGCAGTTCAACCTCAATCCAGCAATGGTAGAACATATCTCCAGCAAATAAACCTAATGGTCTCCTAAGCCAGCTTCAAAATCAGGACAAATAAGGGCAAGAAATCCCATTACTAAGGGAGGGAAACCAAGTAAACATTGCTACTCTTTAGACAATTTGCAAAAATTTTGTCCACAACATTACAAGAGTAATTCAGTTATAGCAGCCATAAAAGTCACTCCCAAAGTGCAATCCAACCCACAAGAAGATACTTGGCCATAAATACAGTCCATGATGATGTGCAATATGACTATTCACTAAATGACAGGGAAAATGAAGTTATGTATGGGACTCATGTCATGAATCAGAGGGTGAAGAGTGATGCTAACATTGCATATTTTACATCCAGATGACGAGTATGTCACCTAAAGCACACGTCATTGTGCACAGCATAAGTTGTGGGAACATTGTTTCACAAGGTTTTACTAATGAGGGAAAGCTGATGCCGGAGACGCATCCACAACAGACAAGGTTTCAATTCTCAAGTAACAATACATTTCTCATCAACCAATAATGTTCTGTACCTCTGAAGTTGGCTGGTAATGAGGAGAATATATGCTGTAATGTCATCCCTATGGTTTCAACAGATGCTCTATTTGGGAGATCATGGATATCTGACGAAAAGGTGTTCATTTGTGTCTTGGTGACACCAAAACAGTGTTCCTCTTATTTCAAAAGCAAGCCTTTAATGCTGAATCCAATCAATACACCAACTGAAGAGACAACTTATAGTTATCTTTGAAACTGATTCCCCCCATCATGGTTGATGGTAAACCTGCAGCCTTCCGCCCTGCTGGAAACTTGGACAATGAAGCTTCCCACTGTAGCAAATGCTTGTGCCTTGTGGGCATTTCCATGGATTATGTCCTCCATTCCAAATAGTAAGCTCCTCTCTATCCAAGCAATGGAAACCCAAGGGATTCATGGAGACTTTCCTCCTTCACCATGGCTTCTTTCTATTCAAGTTTTCGGACAACGATGATCTTCGTAGGGCTCTTGAGGAAGGGCTGGAGGGTTAGACGAAGATCATTATTCCCCAACAATGGCAACGAAAGCTCAAACTGACCAAAGATGACCACCATTCCCTCCCTCTATGGGTTTCTTTCACAGGTCTGCCTATTTAGTATTGGTACGAAGAGGGACTTAGCATGGTCGGATCCACTGTGGGAACACTTCTCCTCTCCGACACCCATACAATGTTTAGAGATAATTTTTACTTTGCGAGACTCTGCATTGAGATCTCTACTGAGTCACCTCTTCCCTTTGCTATCCTCATCAAGGAAGAATCTAGGATATGGTTCATGCAAGAAGTTCACTTTGAATGGAAACACCCCACATTGTCTCACTTGCAAAGCGTTTGGGCACCCCTCTTGTGAGAAGACCGATGCCCCAGAACCCCCTATTGTTCCTCTCCCAGGTGATTCCATCCCTAACAGTGGAGTCCCTTCCAGATCTACCTCCCACAAAAACCAGCTGCAGCACGACTCCCATGGCTTTATCAGGCATCGCCCCAACCCTCTTCTCCCAAATCCTTCCCGGTTGGAGATATCTCCCCGCCGGTAGCCAATGCCAACCGCTTTGCTGCCCTAGCCTACGATGACAATCCCTCCAAAGACACCGATTCAAAACCCCCAATGCCCCCTGCAGTTCATTCCATTCAGACTGACAGCTTTGTCGTGCCTGCAGTTCACACTGTCCCTAATCCAGCCAATCTTTCCCCCCCTCCATCGTCAATCGTGCAGGCCCCCCTTCCCAACACTTCTGCTGCCCCTACTACCATGGTGGGAGATCTCGCAAGATATCTCATTTTTTTAGCTTGGCGAGACGAGATGGAGGGCGAGAGCAGCGAGTTAGGATATCTCACTTGAGATCTCGCCATATCTCGCCATATCTCTCTATATCTCACCATATCTCGCCCTGGATCTCGCTGGAACTATCAATTTTTACCTTTTTTGTGGATTTTGGCTGAATTTTCACTTGCAACTACTCTTAGCACATCTACAACAAGGAAGGTCAATCATTCTCTACTTGTCTTATGAATTTATGATTTAATGACTTATATAGAACTTTTAATGGTTGTATAATTATTTTATTCTTGAAAATTGAGATTGTGATACTCATATTGATGGAATTTTATAACATTTAAGTTAGTTGATGCATTTGATATACTTGCTTTTCATTTATATGCCTTAAAGGTTCTATATTACATGTTGTATAACATTGCATTCCCTAATCCTACTACATTTCGGTTTCACACTATGGGTAGACTTAGAAATCATACATAGGGTTGTTTCTAACAAATCCAAGGCCACCAACGTGTTCAAAAGGCCTTAAATAAGCTAAATACCAAGTTTCAACCCAAATGGGACCCTAAAACCCACCGAGATGAGCCACCGAGTTGACGCCAAAAAGTTATATATCTCGACCGAGATCTCACCGAGATGGTCGAGATCTCTCTTTTTCAAGGTGGCGAGATCTTCTACCATGCCTACTACTATTGTTTACGGATCTCTCACTAGGACCTTCCCCCCCCCCCCCCGACCACCCTGTTGTCCCTTCTCCTTCCTCCAGCCTTCCCGCTGCAGCCATGGCCCTTCTCCTCTTTCCTCCCCCTCCTTTTCCCACCTATCAAGTCCCTTTCATTTTACCATAAGTCCCTACTTTTCAAGGTGGTCCCTCCCTCTTACCCGGTCCCCATCCTTCTCTTTCCTCTCTTGGACCCATAGCTAGGCTAAGTTGTCCCTCCCCCCTATTCGTCCGATCCCTCTCGGCCCATCCCCCTTGGCCCATCCCCCCTTTCTCCTCTCATCTCTTCCTCTAGGCCAAGGATCCCTTCATTGGGCCCTTTGGGCCAAATGGCTACTTCTAATTCCCTCTCCCTTCCAAGTTGGGCCAAAACCCTTTATCCCGCCCCTCAAACCACCCCCCCCCCAAAAAAAAAGGATTGATCCTTGCTTGGGCATTGTTTCTTGCGACTCTAAGAATGAGGACTCATCCTCTTCCAAAACCCCCTCTCCCCTCTTCAAGACCGCAGGCGAAGTAGTAGATCTATTGGAGGTCATCATAAGTTACAACCTTGACAAAAATTTTGTTATGGAGCCGCATCTTTCCAGAAGAAGAAGAAGAAGAAGAAGAAGAAGAAAGACAAAAAACACTAGTTCCTATCTTGGTGTTGGCCTTGAGTTCTTATTGTATTTCCTTTTTTCTTGTGTTGCTTTGCTTTGGGCCGTTCAACATGGTTGGGTTTTGCCCTAGTCTTTTGGATCCTCCTCCCCTCTTTTTTCCCCCTTTGGTTAATGAATTTTTTCATTCATCCAAGGAGAGGGAGAATGGGGGGAGAGGGAGAGGGAGAGGGAGAGGGAGAGGGAGAGAGGGGGGGGGGGGGGGGGAACACCTTTAGCTATCTATGGCGTTCAAATTCTATGATCGCCTTGGGCTTCTACTGCCTAGCATGCATACCTTGGTGGTATCACCTTTTTTTTACCACTCCAACACAATTGTCACTTTTCCGCATTGATAGCTATGCTTAGAGCTGCACAAGTTAAGCGTCAACATATCCTGCGAGCAGAAAACAAAGATCGGACAGAAAAAGACAGTTCCAGAGGCATGCTAAAGCAAGAAGGTCCAACATTTCATACATGCTTTTCTTTAGAAACAGGCCGAATCTGCTTACAGCTTACTGCTACATTTCATCATCCCATAAGCTGGGCCACTTTTTACCTACCTGAAAAGGGAGGGAGGCTTGACTTAAGACAAGTTAATGAGGTAACCACTGTTGACCTTCTCAGTTAACAGATCACCCTCAGGGATGTTAGCCTTAGCAGTGGTTTCTTCAGGACCCCAGTAGAGTTAGTTCTCCCTCTGGAAAGCAGCCAATTCTCCAAGATAGTGTTAGGATCACCAAAAGAGGGATTACTAACCAAGAGAGGCTTCTGCTATAGAGCTGCCTTCAGTGGTAAACATCATTGGTGAAGGGAGGAGGTGGATTTTCTGATAGTTTTACAGATCTTACAGTGATGCAGGGACCAACGGTAAGCAACTTCTAAGACAGAAGAATGACCATCTTCTTCAACAAGAGTGATGATTGAAGGAAAGCATATGTGAGCTAATGCGAACCGATCCTTCCTACTGGTTCTAGCATCTGAGCGCAGGGGAGTACCTCAAACCAAACCAACTTAGGCCTTCAGCGTGCCAGTAATGGAAGGGTAGACCAGGGAAAGAGGTCCAGAACGAATTAGGGTGTTTAGCTGGATATGTCTTGCAGATAAACAAACCAGTCCCACCATGTAAGTCTCAAAATATCCTCAAAGCTTCCATTGTTTGGATAGAGAGAACTTGAAAATGTGGAATGGCAGTTAGTTGATGATAGTATAATACTTTATGGTGATTTCTGAATTACTAATTTTATAAAAAAATTACGTAGTACTTAAACACTTAATAATTTATTTAGGATCCAGTTAATTACTATGTGTGGTTTTTTGGTATGTTGGATGACTTAAGGTAGCCTAATGTTAGTTTTTTTTATTATATAAAATATGATATATTTATGATGAACAAGAATGTATGGGATGTACACTAAAAATGGCACTTCAAATGCCTTGACCGCCTAGGAAGCGACTCGGCAGGCACTTCGTCACCTCACTGCCTCAACCGGCCTAAATTGCCTCGCATCGCCATGTCGCCATGACAACTATGGTTCAGAGAGACCAGGCAGGAGAGGCCAGTCATGGGGGCTGGAGAAAGCAGGTCACCATCACATTGCCGTCCACAGAGGGTTCCCCTCTATCAAGGTGTTTTAGAATACCTCTTTCTGATTTTTAATAATTGTCATTCCATTTAAAATAATAATAACATAAAACAATTCTGCCCGTACCATGCCCAGGCTAGTTTTGCATCTCACATTAAAAGATCAAGAATTTTCTAGAAGAATGAAATTCCCAATTTCCATTAATCCCAAAGATAAATAAATAAATAAAAATCAGAAAACAACCACGTGTACGGATAACCACAAAAACTTACATTCCAATCATATTTGGTCTCTCAGTTGACACATCCCATGCCAGAAGTGTACCCCGTCTATCACCAACAAATATCCACTCCAAAGTCGGGTGAAAAGCAAAGGCACCAGCACCAATAAGCTTAATAGTATTATCAACTGCATCAAGGCAGATGGAAAATATACCATTTATTCAGAAAGACTATTTACCAAGAGATCATTCTTTAAATGTCAATAGAAGAGACAACGAAATCATTAACCCTATCTTACGCTGCAATGTGTAATGAACGGCATAAGTATGGATGTTGTAAGCTCGAATCAGCCCATCTGCATAAGCTACATACTAAGATGAATCCAAACTATTAGAAGCCTCGCCAATCAATCAGTTCAAACTTGAGATGTGTTGAGCATAAAGATGATTTTAAGTAGTATTAAGCATGTACCAAGACAGGCAGACGAGGATGACAAGCAAGATTAATGATAGGCTTTTTCAAGTCTGTCTTTATTTTTGTTGGTGCCCTTCCACCTTCAACAGTTCCAACCACTTCATACAGGCAAACCAATGAAACACTTAGACAAAATTAGAATGCTAAATCAATCAGAAAAAACATTGATGAAGATTAAACTAACAACCTGTTACACTCATCCGCTTGTGGAAACCAAAAAAACAATAGGCTGAAGAGGGGTTAATGCCATATGGACTTCAGTGTCCGAAGAAATTTGTTCCATTCTCTTTTCAGGTGAATGCAACACACAAGTCTGTTCCGTGTCAAAATCACAGGATCGAAGTGTGCAATCCTAGAATATAAAATTAGAAGAAAAAAATCAGTTAAGAGGTCAAAATGAGAGAAACTTTTCAAAAAAAATATATGCAAATAAATATTAAATATTAAAAGACTACAAAAAAAGAGCAACAGCAATCACCTCTGTAACCTTGACCTCGTCTAGGTGACACGCAAGGTGCCATGGCAACTCACCCTTGTCGTGGCACCATGACAACCATGGAATGAAGATTTTCTTCCACATCTTTCAACAAAAAGAGTTTATCTGACATGAACCTAAAATCTTTAAAAGGTTCAATCTAAGAATCTTCCAAGCAACCAATGTGATTCTTGGACCATTTTGTTCCACCTGATTCTGAAGTACCAACATTAACCTGCAAACATGTGCAAGGATGTTGGGATCTGTATCATACCCTCCTCCTGTTTGCTTTATTTCTGAATTATCAAAGCTGGGTATGTATCATTGACTAGACACACAGTGGTACTGTTTCTGGTCAATACCTATTTTAAGCTGTGCGTTACAGACTTACAGTTTTCAGTATGCTTGTTACATTTATTATCTTAGAAATAAACATGTAATTGCTAAGTTCTAATTTTTGGATATCACCTATCCGGCCATCAAAAACAAAAAAGGGAGGACTTTTGGGTATTTCAGCATCATTAGCATGCTTGATTAATCCTAAACCCTACCTGGTTATTTGTATGACATAATCATTCAGCCTACCTGGTATTCTAGATCCACTTACTTGTCCTTCCCAAGATCTCTGACTCCTAGACAAAAACCTATGCCAACCCCAAGACATGAATCCAAGTAATATAGAACGAAAACTATTTGAAGGGTGCTGTTCTCTTCTCTAACTGTAATAGTCTAACCAGAAGGAAAAAAAAACGTTAAGACTTCTAACTTTCTAAACATCCTGTCATCTTCCTAGAAAGTAGCAACTGCTCAATCACCCTAGTCCAAGCTTAAGGAGGTTGAAGACTTGAAGCAACTCCCTCAACTCTGTTTTTCTAACAAAACTTGTCTGAATGCACAGCAGCAATGTTCCCCAGTACAGACTCAAAAACATTGTTACAATAAAGTCCACAAAAAACAAAACTATCCTTGCTACCTCACAATGAGTAAATCAAATTAATGACTGTAAGCCACCCTTCTTTTGCTGGCATGGTAAACTGAAGAATTTCCACTGGGAAATACAGGTGCTTTTAAGCCACAATTTGATCACACTGAGAGGAGTATCAAGGCCTTCCAGTGAGGGAACATAGAATCTATCAACATGCAAGATAGTAGGACATAGTATGAAAAAAATAAGGTGCAGTAAATTGAATAATCTGGGACCAAGAACTGGACTTAGGCCAGATGATTTGTAAATTAACCAAAGGGGGAATAGGAATTATCACAAAGCTTGTAAGGGGAAAGGCGAAAAAGGATAATAATGTAGAGAAGTGACTCTGCAAACCACTCCTTTTAAGGAGGATGCATTAACATTTGAATAGAAAAATAACATCAGGCCTACATGCTTTCCTCATAGTTCATACATAATGCAGGTTGTTTGGGCCCAATTTAAGAAATTTTCATGTGCTTATAGATCATCATTTTGGTAACAGATCTTGGATCCATTATCAAAACCGGCATTACTCTATTTTCACAAAACATACTCACAATTGGTGCATATTCCAACTTGGCCTCTATCCCAACCTCTGGTCTCAGTCTCCAAGAAGCCATGGGAACTGGAATTGCTTTAACTAGATCAACCGGGCTGGTTCAAGGTAAAGAATTGAAGGACGAAGACATCAGTCTACTGGCTTTGTCTATGTTCCTGGCTTTGTCTATGTTCCTGAGGCAGAAACTACTTACCTAATATCTTCCTCTTTAATGCACTCCCATGCCAGGCCCAATGAGCCCTGCCCCAATTTCTACCTGTAAGTGGTAGAAACACTTTCAATCAATCAATAAGGTCAACTTCTTATGATGCTTCCACCAAGTCAACAAGCTTTTTGTCTTCAACAGGGTTGTCAATGATCGGGGCACAAGAAGTTGAATGAAATCATTTAGCCTGGGAAGAATAGATTCTCCATCAGACACAGCAAGACAGAAAACTGATTCATTTTCACTCGTGGCATTCACATACACACCCACACTTCCCTCCCTAAGGCCCAGAGTCTGAAAAAATAGCCATCATTCACTAAGGATATTCAAAGCATGCACTATAGGTTTTGGAGCCCTCACCTTGCCCCTAACTAAAGTCTTGATTTAAAGCACCCATAAATCTACTCCTCTCCATTTTTAGGGGACTTAGTTTGGATGAATAGATTCCTCATGAAATCCAACACTTTGACTGTAGTGTTCTAAGAACTAAGATCAGTTAGTTAACATCCTCTGAAATCCAACTGTCTGACCTGTTTGCATAAGTGCTGCAGAATAATTCCCACATATTCTATTACACAGACAGTTACTGTTGATGTCTCAAAAGGCCTCTTTGATGAGATTTGGGATTAGTGCCATAACATTTCCAAGCATCTTCTCTAGAAGGAGGGCCATCAATAATTATATCTTTAGCATCTCTATGGAACACCATCGGTGCAGGAGTGAACCTAATTCCAGGGTGGCAATTATTATCCCTGCAGCTCTCCCCAGAGGTAATCTTTTGATATCATAATTCATCAACAAGTAAAAGTTCTTTCTTAAATTTAATCAACAGAAGTTCCATTTTAGAAGTTGCCCTCTTGTCTCATTAGAAGGTTAGGACTCTTAAGCCTTTGTCGTCAAAAAACTTCATCTTGCATTCAAAACTTCCTTTGCTGCCAGCATACATATTCAGAAATTCCACATTCCCCTTTACAGAAGATGACAGAGATGTAACCTTTAAGAAGATCGCTTCAGTGGGAACTTAAAACCGGCAAGATGAAAGAACTCGAACTAAGTAGAAACAACCTTCTCTCCAGGAAAGTTTGCTCCCATATCAGAATAGTGAAAATTTTATTTGAATAGGATTATAATTTGTAATCACAGATTCACAGTAATAGTGGCTTTTCAAGCACAATCTTCCCATTCAACCGACAGAATCTTTATGAAGATGACGAATAGGTAGCCCTTAATTATTAGATGAGACTCACCATAGCCCTTCAGAGGAAAACCAACCAAACCATCCCTTTAATAAGTCAGCAAATTCTAAGGACAAATTTCTATTACAACGTGGTTTCTATTCCTACCACCTGCCTTGACATGCAAATCAGACTACACTCAAGTACAATAAAAGTTATCCAACATGAATTCCAATTTTTTTAAGCCACCTGCCTGGCGTTCGTAAACACCAGGAACTGTATTTCCTTAAAGTTACTATATAACCCAACAATTATGCAAATTTTCAAACATTTCAAGCAAAGATCATTTAAAGAACCAATTCACAAGCTACGAATTAGATATACCTTAAAGTTCAAGATTGAATTAGATAGTAGATACTACCTCAAGAATAGCAATAACTGCATGGCTACTGATGGGACTGTACAACATACGAACAACAGGCGCACCAATGTCCATTGAAGAGATCTTGCTTCCAGTAAGCGCATCAAATTCTATGTAGACGAAGATAGTGCATCAGATGCAAATTAAACAAAGGGAGAGCAACCCAAAAAGCAAGTAACAGCCTCCATAATTAGACAACAATAGAATACAAATACAGAAAAACAGGGAAAAGAATTCAGGCCATTCAAGTTGTAACTATAGTATCATATTCATTTTCTCTACCATTCTTAAAAAGAAGTCCAACTGTCAATTGAAAGTTTAGCACAGGGTAATATGCGTCCACACAAAAAAGGGCCATGAATGATAACTAACCACAAAAGGCTAACCGATAAACTTAATGCTTCAGACAAGATAACTGTTGTTGCATGACAATAATAATTCAGAAAAGGAAGAATTTGAAGAAGTAAAAGAACATCTTAGTGGCTTTTTTATATTAAAATCACAGTCAAGTAAATCCAATACAAACATCTAGGACTAAGAAAGGGAACAAAAATACAAATAGCAAAAGAATGATTGAATGTAAAAAATAAAAAGATTTATGTTTCCCACTTAAGCTAGTTGGGAGTTTCAGTTGACCTGCATCTGGTTTGGTCTGGAAACACATCTTCCTATACCAACTTTTCCTGAATTTCCTCTAACGGAATACATACTAGCTCAAGAAGGAATACCAAAACCTGGTTCACTCCTTAAGATAGACAGCGCATGCAGGAAGATATGAAATTGGGTATAAAAAACAGAATATGGGCACAAAACTAAGAAGGGTTTCTGTTTTGGATTTAATAGAATTAGGAGTTTGAGCTGACCTGTACGTCATTCATTTTGGAGACCATCTTCCTATTTAATCTTTTCCCAAGTCTCCTATAATGGAAGAAATAGAAGCTCAAGAATGCATACCAAAACCTAGTTCATTTGCTGAGACTGATGGTTCATGCAGGGAAGCTACAAAATTGGAGTCCTCCATTCCCTAATATATTTTCCATGTGTTGTAAACTTGTAATGGATGCATCAACATCATTCTTTCCAACATATCTTCTTTTTTTCCCTTTCTCCCCCCCCCCCCCCCCCCCAAAAAAAAAAAACTATACTTGATTAGTGTGGATCTTTATGGACCAGAGTATTACCTATGATTTGATACATATGAAATTGTATGTCTCAGAATTTACACAAACAAACTGGTTCAACTATAAAATCACATCATTTTCAAAATTCTGTAAGAGTTTGATTCAGGGAGCCAAGTTGATGCAGATGGTGGGGGGGGAAATATATTCCCAAAATTTGCCTTTTGAGTTTCAACTTTTAGTTGTTCTCAAAAAGGAACTATAGGATGGGTGTTAATTCAATAAGTTTCAGAAAATCGATGGTCATGAATGATAAACTAATCATAAAATAACCATTTAATAAGCTTAATGCTCAAGAAAACATAACCATTGTTGGGGAGCAAAAATAATTTGGCAAACAAAAACATAAAAGAAGAACATCTAACTTGCTTGTGAATGTTAAAATTCACGGTAAATCCAAAGCAGACGGTTTGAAACAAAGAAAAAGAAAACACAAGAGAGAATGTTTGAGGGTAATAACTGAAAGAATTCCTGTTAAACATTTAATAAAATTAGGAGCTAGAGTGGTTTCTGAGTTGCAACTTTCATTTGTCATAGAGAAGCAACAAGCACCTAAAGCAGGGATGCTAAAATTGCAGCTATGGTCATAACTACAGTTTTAGTTTATTCAGGAGTTACTTTGGAGTCTGAGCAGGAGTAAGATATCAGTAGTCTAGAAATAAGGTTCATCTTTTAAGTAATTCAACATGCTATGAATTTTCAGAAGTCAAAGCAAAATTCATGGCAGGCATGTTGCTTTTTCCTGCTCAAATATTTGGATCTTCAGATGCAGCCAGACAAGATTTTCTAACTCATATGGCTTCTATAATTGCTAACCATCATGATTTGGTAATTTTCTAAGTCTATGAGAGTTTTATGCAGATCTTAAATTTCAAATCATTAGCATTTTGCATCTACGAGGCTGAGAATCTTCACTGTTAGTGATGCAGTAGCGCTATCGTAACTAAACTGGAATGACCCAATCTGGAAACCCAGGCTAAGACAAACCGGTCCAAAGACTGGGTTGTGGTCTAAAAAGGGTTACTAAAGTTGTTTATTTTAGTTGAGAGAATATTGCATAATATTATAGTTTATTTTAAGTTAAACACTGAATTAATAGGTAAGTCTTTATTGTCTTCAGTTTCCTAGTTGAAGATAGTTTCTTAAATAATTAGTTTCAATCCTATTTTTTAAGTTCTTCACTTTATAGATGATTATGAATTTGATACTACAAAGAGAAATTGAATAAGAGCATAAGTTGAGTTCAATTATGGGTATCAAGAAACTACTCCTTAACCTTTCATTCATAAAATGGTGGGAGATCTCACGAGATACCTCGCTTTTTTTGTTAACTAACAAGACGAGACGGGAATCGAGTTCTGTGAAATGGGATGTCTCGCTCGAGATCTCACCATATCTCGCTATATCTCGCTATATCTCGTCATATTTCCCCCCATATCCGCTGGGACCCTCAATTTTTGCCCCATTTTTTGTGGATTTTAGCTGGATTTTCACTTTCAACTACTCTTAGCCATAGAAAAAAAAATCGAGGAAAACTCAAGGTTCAATCAGGTGAAAATGGGAAACTTAAGTGGGAAAATTATGAATTTTCCATGCAAGTTTCGACAGGTTTTAGGGAGTATTTTAGGGTGGTACTCTACATTTAAGCTAATTAGAGTATAAAGAACACATTGGCACATGCATTTTGCTAAAAAACATCAATGTAGATATGTCATTCAATGTTATGTGATATGTCATTCAATGTACATAACATCAATGTAGAGTTGTTCGAGAAGTATACTATAAACTTAACTACTTAAGTACATACCATTCAATATATAACTTCTAAGTTCAAAACATTAAATACAAAGTAACTGACAATAAAAGGAAAATACAACTCAATGCCAAAAGGAGTGCCTCGGTGGATCTATCCCATGAGTTGAGTAGTACTGTGCTTGTAACATCCTCTCCTCCAACCAATGAACATAGACATCCCATGACATTTTATGCCTATAGTTGTTAAGGTAATTGACAACTGCAGCTTTATAAATTTAGTCATCAACATGCCTAAGATAGCCAGTTTGATGGAATACGCAATTTGGATAGGGAAGTCCTGATGGAGGGGGTATTTGTCGTGGTATTTGGGGAAACATGAAATAAACAAAAAAAAAATTGGAAAAACTCAAAAACTTGCAAGGAAAAATCCCAAGTTTCCACGAAATTTGGGATTTTTTTTTCTCATGAACCAGCTGGGTTGAACCAGGTTTCAACGAAATCTCGACAGTTTTGATTGAAACTTGGAATTTTTTCCGGTCACCCAAAGTTTTGTTTCGAGGTTCCAAAAGTGTGAAATTTAGATAAAAGTTTCGCATGTTTCAATCGAACTTTGTACAGTGCTCTTAGCACATCTACAACACCAAAGGAAGATCAATCATTCTTTACTTGTCTTATGAACTTATGAATTAATGACTTATATAGAATTTCTAATCGCATAATTTTATTCTTCTATTCTCGAGAGTCAAAATTGTGATACTCATATGGATGGAATGTTGATGACATTTAAGTCATTTGACGTATTTAATACACTTGATTTCATTTATATGCCTTAAAGGTTCTATATTACATGTTGTATAACCTTGCATTCCCCAATTGATGCAGAATTGGCAGCATATACAAAAAAGAGAAAAGCCCAATGGTCAAGCCCATCAAAGCCTACGGATATTATCCAAAACAGCCCATGGGCCAGGACTATTGTAGTGGGATAAAATGAGCCCATGGTTTCATGGGCTTGGATTACTTTAGTGGGAGAATATCATCCCACTATTTTGAACTAAGCCCAAGTCTAGCTTTGAAAAGTCAACGGTAGTAGGTGGATGTTTTCATTGTTGTTTTGACTAGTGGTGTTGGGTAGTAGGTGGATGTTTTCATTGTTGTTTTGACTAGTGGTGTTGGGTAGTAGTTGGATGTTTCCATTATTGTTTTGACTAGTGGTGTTGACTAGTAGTTGGATGTTTCCATTAATGTTTGTAGTAAGTTGTGTTAACTAGTGGTTGGATGTTACCATTAATGTTTATGTCTCTTTAGAATGCTATATAAAGAGACTTATGTAAGTGGTGAAGATACAACTCATGAATTGAAATCAAATTGCTTGCTAGCATTCCTCCTCTTTGGAGAACCCTTGTGTTTGATCAAGGTAAGTTGGTGTTTGATCCAATCGATCCACCTTGTGGTGTGAAGCCCGGGTGTTATATGTTACATTGTTATTGTCACTTTCTTCATTATAGTTCTACCCCTATTTGAAGATCTATTCAGCCCGTTTCGTTGATACTTGAATTTTTATTGATTGAGGATTTTCATAAGCAACCTGAACTACAGAACCCCAAATTGCATCACTAAGATTTTAAAATTGAGATGCTTTCTTTTTTCTCACTAGTTTAAAAATGAAAACTTGTTGCTTTCCATGAAAATAATTCTGTGATTACTGAAAACAGAAAGAACCAGTACCCAGACATGCCATTGGATTTTTATGCAAATTATTTTTTACCAAGCCAACCATTGAACTGGAGCCCAAATGATGTATTGTGAAATCTGAACAGTGAAAGCTTACTTTTCTTCTTAAATTCTGGATTTGGACCACCATTCAGTTTTCAAGCTTTCCTGTGCAACAATTATTAACTGTTATCAACCCCTACTTACCATATGATGCCACTATACACCTGACCAAGCCTTTCCTGAATAGAGTTATTAAAGGGGGTATATTTGACCATATGCAACCTCCCTACGTTGCTTTTTTAGTACTCCACACCAATAGATAAGAAAGATATCAGTATCTTTCTGTTGAATCATCCCCAAGTGGGTAATGGCTTAATGGGCCCACATAAGAAGTTAAGCCCAAATCTAGGGTTTGCTTTCAGGATCTACAAGTGAACCAGCAGAAATTTTAGAATTTTAATGCCCTGCAGTTGTAGGACTAGAGCTGAATAGGGTGGTTTGAGAATTGAATAGGAATAGATTCTGACATAGCTTGGAACTCGGTTGATTGGATTTCAATCCTGAATCTTGCTGTAGTTTTAATTTCAGAACTGAACCTTAGGTTTAAGGTTTAGGAAAATTAGGGTTTCTATGGGTTGCTAGAGCTAGGGTAAGGGTCGAAGGTAAAGGAGGAGTAGAGGAAGATGTTTCTAAAAGGAAATAGAGTTTGGATGAGGGTTTGAAAGATTTGAAAAGAAGAGGGTTAGGGTTTCTAGGGATTGGTGAAGAAGATGAAGTGTTTCTTGGGATTGGTGAAGAAGATGGAAGTCTAGGGTTTTCTAGGGTTTGAGTGACGGGAATGGGGCTGTGATTAGGATCGAAGGTAGGGGGAGGGTAAGGGTATTTGATTTCTAAAGGGGTTGGGAATTAGATCTGAATGAAGGGTTTGGGAGATTTAGGATTTAGGTTTAGGAAGAAGGTGAGGGAAACTCAGGCTTTGAAACCTGGGAATACCATACTGCCGCAAAAGGGAAGAAAGGAAACGATGAACAAAACAGAATAGAGAGGGGACTGTAATGAAGAAATAGGGCTGAAGGTGGATGGAGCTGCAGCAGGGTTTGGGTAGGGGAAGGGATGGGGCTGCAGCAGTTAGGGCTGGGATGAGGTAAATTAGGGTTTGGGGAAGGGGGTGTTGACGGCTTGATGCAGAAGGGAAGGGAGAAAGATCAGGGCTGGGGTGATTTGAAATCCAATTTTAGCGTTAGGGTTTCTGATGAATTCCCTAAAATTTTGGGTTTGTGGAGAATCTTCCAGCAACTAAATCAATAACAAGATGGGATAACTAAGGGCTGCTCTGAAATAGATTGGAGTTGGATGGGAACCCTAGGAAACAATAGCTGGGTTCTTATGAGATGATGAGAAAACCTAAATAATTAACAAATCTAAATGGGTTGGGATAAATTGGGAAGAAAGATAAAATTAGGGTTTCAAAATGAAATAGGGTTTGAGAAGGAACCTTATGATGGATATGGGCTGGATTTTGAAAGGAAAAAGGATCTCTTCTATTTCTTCCTTGATCTTCCTTTTCTTCTCCTTTTTTTTTTTTTTTTCCCCTCCTTTTTTCTTCCTTTCTTCTCTTTTCTTTCTTCTTTCTTTTATTTTCTCTTTTCTTTCCTTCTTTCTTCTTTCTTTCTTACTCCTTCTTGTTCTCCATTCTTTTGCTTCTTCTTTTTCCCCCTGATTCTGCCGCAAGGAAGAAAAGAGGGTAGGGGAGGGTGTGATGAAGGGATGAGAGGGAAAGAAGGCGCAGCAGGGTAGGGAAAGGGTGGGGGAGAGACCAGGAATGGTCACAGGGGGCTGGGCAAGGGGCATAGAAGAAAATTCGACCGAAATTTCAGTCGAAATGTATGTGTTTTTCAAAACCGAAATGAAATACAAGGACAGGCACACGAAATGTTTCGTATTGACCGAAACTATATGAAATTTCGGTTGATAACGAAATTTCGTATCAACCCGAAGTGATACTTCCCATGTTATAAAATGCATCTTTTCGACAGAATTTCAACATTCCGCCATTTCGACCCATATCACCCACTGAGATTTCGACAGATTTCGACTTTTTTATTTTTCTTGCTTTCATCCCTATTTTCACCTAATTTCTAGAACTCTATTTCATTCAAACACTAGAATTGGTCCTCCATTTGTGGATTTTCTCAAATCTTGCAAGGTGAGTAACCAACTTCTTCATTTTTTTATTTTTGTTTTGTTTGTGCCTAAATCTTCTTGGATTGCTTCCAAATTTAAGTATTTTTACTTTAGAGTGTTGATCTATGAATTTGTAGTGTCAAAATTAATTTTTAGTTCTTCCTACTATTTTTTTATTTTTCTATTATTAAAGATTATTTTGTATATTATGTATATTGCTAAAATTATATGTGTATAGTAGATGTATGAGCTTCAAATTAAAGTATGTGAGAGTAGACTTGTATTGTCATTTGTATGGGGTGTAGACAGAAGAGTGAGACATGGAATAAAGTAGACTTGTAATTGGTAACATTCTCGCTTCTTCTCATATGTAGTATATACTTGGATGTTACATTTTCAATGGTTTTTTTAGGTAAACTACTGGTTCTATAGTGTTTATTATGCTTGAAATAGGTAGTATGCAAGAATCTAAATCATTTTGAGTCCATTTGTAATTGGTAACATTCTCGCTTCTTCTCATATGTAGTATATACTTGGATGTTACATTTTCATTGGTTTTTTGGTAAACTAGTGGATCTATAGCGTTTATTATGCTTGAGATAGGTAGTATGCAAATCCAAATCATTTTAAATCCATATGAGGCCCAAAATTGAAGTTCCAATTTCCAAAAAAAAGTGTCCAGTTTCGACCGAAACATAGAAATTTCAGCCTTTTGCAATGTCAAAATTCCTGTTTCGGTCGAATTTTCTTCCTTGGCCAGGGTATTAAGGGCTGTTGGCGGTTGACGAAGCTTCTGCTAGAGATGCGGCAGCAGAGGAAGATGGTGGGGATGCCTGTGCAGAACAAAGGAGGGTGGGGAAGACCTTGGAGGGCTAGGGGAGGTTAGGGAGGGGCTGGGGAAAGGCTGCGAGTGAAGGCGAAGGGGTGGGAAAGACTTGCAATGGGAAGGGAGAAGGGGGGAAGGGGCTGTGACTGCTGTATTTGAAAAACCTGCTGTGATTCTTGGTAGATGCTGGAAATTGGAAGAAGATCCTAGAATCCTAAATAGAAATGCTAATCCTTGAATAAGACTCTTAATTACTCAACCGTGGCCCCCTCAACAAGGCCACGATCATTAACTCAATTTTATTCAATAATCAAACTCAAGGAATAAGAAGAAAAAATATGTTATCTATAGCCTACTAAAAGACCCTGACTCTAAGTGGGATTACTTTATAAATTAGGATCCCAGTACAATTAACACAACCGTCCAAATAAATAATAAAAGATCTAATGGAATCTCCTTGAAAACATATTCCCCCTAACCCTAAGACTTAAACATTGAGGAACTCTTCGTGTAAATAAAAATTGTTGAGAATCTTATCTTTAAAGAAGAGTCCCAAGACTCAAGAACTCTTACTTTACTTAAACTGGACTTCCTGACTGACTGAAATTCTTCATAAATTTGAATTAAAATTCTGAAAATTGGAGTTATCCAATAATTAGGGCTTGGACTGACCAAGATAGATACCTCTCTAAGAGGGCCGCGGGTCCCACTCCAGGGTTCAGCCAAGGGGAGATTGTTGGTTCACATCATGGGGTCTATCAACACAAACAATATTTGACCGAAGGAGTCTTCCTCGATCTAATAATTCATTGACAGAAGTTTTAGCCATTCAACACAAACAATATTTTCCATTTGATTCTAAGCTATGATGAACCAGTTAAACTGATAACTTGGTGCCCCTGATCTAGACATATCAGTAATCCACATGACAACATCTCAAATCCATATTAGTTTTCTAGGACTCTAAAATGGGTCGACAAGTAATGGCCAATGGGCGCATAGATTCTGGTCACTCAACTTGAAGTTAACAATCCTCGGAATTGACTAACAATGAAAAGGGTGGACACAGACAGATGCCAATAGTGACATGATCTAAAGCCCTTAAACTTTCATCATGGCCATAGCTATTTCGAACAAGCAAACAATATCCAAAAGTAAATCTACAAATCTGTAATACAGTATAGGCGACTCACCGACTATGTAGTTTCCAATAGCTGCAGCTATTAGAGCTTGACTAGGATGAAATGCAGCAGCATGAGGCTGCATAGGTTTAAGCCCCCGACCAACATGACGGAGATCCAGGTGCTGGACCGTAGTCCACTCCATCGTTTCTCCTCAATTACCACCTCAACAGATCTCTCTTAAATAACCTAATTAGAGGGTGGGAACGAAACAGTTAGAACATAATGATAACAGACGAAATTCCTCAAGGTAGATTGGATCGAACTCAGAATTCGCAAATGCTATTGAAATTCGAGGGGGAAAAAAGACTAGAGAATATTATTATTTGACGAAAGAGATCAGATGTTGTACCACTGGAAAAAGCCCGAAGCGTTAGGTTTGGAGAAACCATTCAAAGGAAATGTCGATCACAACGGCAAAAGCAGGAAACTATAACAAATTTTGGAGACTTTTCGACTGGGTTGAATCGTTGGGATCTAAAAATGGCGGTGAAGACTGAAGAGGGAGAGGGGCACGAAGAGGAATCTCTTCTCCCACCGGTGAATAGTTTCAGGTTTGAGTGTCTTGCTCGCTTTTGGATTTTACTTGATGAAACTAATTACATGGTTTTTTTTTTTTTTTTTTTTAATAAAGTCATTTTTTATATAAGAAAATTGGGGTTGGGATATTACATATGCCGTTGGTAAGGATTTGGATAATTTTCAAAACCAAATTATTAAGTTTGGTAATGAAAAACACAAGTGTGGCTAATCAAGTAACTTTATCAGTTATTGTATCTTAGCCAAGGTGTGAAGTCTAGTGAAATTCGCGTATAGTTTGTAGTTCCTCCCCCTTCGTTGACTGTGCTTCTAACCGTTGAATTGGTCCACCAAAATCTAATCTGTCCATCTCCAACTATAAATAGCAATTGTTCGGACTTGCAATTCGTCGATTGAGAAACAAGTAAGACGACAATCTTTGCAGTGAGTTCATCGATTGAGAAATAGATGAGACAATGGTCTTTGCAGTGAGTTCATCAACGGTCATTGTAGTGATCAGCTCGTTCTGATCTATATTTCTTTCCCCATTTTCTTCACAGAGCAGGAACGCCAAAACCATAAGGGGAAGAGGAGCAATGAGAAACAAAATTGGATTTCCATAATTTGTTTGTGCGGTTTCATTAGATCTCTTCAAAAAATGTCTTCAACTTTCAGCAGATATGAAATTGCTCCCTTATTTGGCTTCCTCTGTAATTGTCTTTCATCAACTTTTTCACGATCCTTCTATACTCGAGGTTTCGGGTTTTTCCTTTTTCCACTATAGGTTTTAATTTTGTATTGTTTCATTGCAGGCATGGATGTTGCTGCTGCATTTGGTATTGCGAAGGCCGAAGAGTGGTGTTGAACATGAAAGAGGGGATATTTGTTCGAGTTTGTGGTCATGATTGTAGGGTTTGCAAGAGAAGACAGGGATGAGGGTTTGTAGGGTTTGCTCTATATGGTATTGTCTTTGCCGTTGGTGAAATTCAAATATTTTCAAGACTTACAGTGATATTTGTCAGAATTTCACTGGTCGCCGGAAAATCGGCAACATTGGGCGAATTTCAAAAAGTTTTGTTTTCGGTGGTAGCAAAACTTCTATGCTCATTGAACCGAATTTCGGCCAAATGTAATACCATGATCTCGCCAATGCAGGGTTGGTTGAGTGGTAAAGATCCATGCTTCTCAGTTGAGAGGTCGTGGGTTTGATTCTTGCGGATGGCATTAAATTCCCAGTATTAAACAAGCACCAGTACCAAACCACAAAAAAAAAAAAAAAAAACACCATGATCTTAGCTAAGGGCGTGTCAATGTCGGGCCCGGCCCAATACAATCGACTGAGTCCAACAGAATTAAGCCCAAAACGTGTCAGATTTTGACCCGGCCCAGTTATAATCAATTTCAGTCCACACATCAGGCCCGTTGAGCAGAATGTTAAAATGCCCATCAAGGATAAATATGGGCTAATGGGTCGACACAACATTGTTTTTTTTTTTTTTGGTAAGAGACCCTACATTGTTGATTGGGCTATATAACTAAGGAATCAAAATGAGCATTGTTTTCCTTTTGCAAAAAATGAAACGTTTTTTTGGTAAGGCACCTAGGCTAATGAGGCTTAAAAGAAATCATGTATTTGAAATATATGTTTAAAGTACAAAATGATAAATTTTCAATCTAAAGATCAACTGGTTGCTCAGTTGGTAAAAGATCAATGTTTTATAGTATAAGATTAAGAGTTCGAGTCCTCTAGTGCCAGGACTAAGCTTCGCTTTATATTTAAATTCTATGTAACAATTACCCACTTAAGAATATAGTCAAAGTGCGCATAAACTAGCCTAAGCGAAAGACAATTCTAAAAATATATATATATTAATAAAGACGAAATATCATGTCACCCTTAAAACCTTTTAAAATAATGAAATTGTTTTGTTTATAATTTTTTTGTCCATTGAGACCTTTTTTTCATACTCTCTTTGAAAGGGTTGAGATCAATAAACCCTGTTGTTCTTGAAAAATATATCTATTTAAATTTGCCCTAAAAGATTTTAGTTTCAAAGAACCCTTAATTTATTATACATTATTCAAACATCCAATCAATGAAGACTTTATTATGATTTTTTTTATATAATATTAATGGGCTAAAGTGTAGATGAATGGTGTGTGAATAGGTTAGTTGAATGACTTTAAATATTCACCGTCAGATTTGTTAAATTAAATCTGAGTCGTCCAATAAAATTTCTATTTTTTCTCTCATTATTTATGGGTCAATTAAATTTAACTTAATAACCGGTTGTTGATTATCGTTGGCGATACTGTCTCTTTCTTCTTTTTTTTTTTTTTTAATGAGGTTCATCCGGGCCAGCTTGCGCGCACCACTACTATCCTCAAGGCCATTTTTTATATAATTAATATAGGCGGGGCTTTGCCCCTGGCCCCAAAGGGATTTGAACTCTGACCTCCTATGTGAAACAGTGGAAGCGTTGGTCTCTTTCTTCTTCTTCTTCTTCTGTTTCTTCTCTAATATAGTTATTCTACAGGTTCAACACAACTAATTTTCTGGAGAGACTTCGAAGAAAAATGCTGGTTTTTTGTGGGAGATTCACTGGACATAAATATGTGGAAATCTCTTGTTTTTGTATTATTATAAATAATAAAATAATCTATGAGATATCAAGGAAGACCAAAAAATAAAAATCAATTTTTCAAGATGACAGCAGAAGAACTACTGCAATCAAAGGGTCCAAACTTGATGAACGTAGATGAAGAGTTTGTAGTGAAGCCGATGAAGAGACAACAGAAGAAGAAAAAGAAAAGAAATAGAGGAAGAAGAAAGAGATGTTACTATAACCACCAAAGAATCAAGTGTTGTTTCTCTTCTCTTCTTTTTGAAAATTTAACCAGTCATAAAAAGTTATCTTAACTAACCCATAAAAAATGGAGGAAAAATAAGAATTTTGTTGGACAATAGAAATTTAGAGTTGTTCAGTTAGCATATTCACACGAACACGTTCGTTCAGTTACTGCATTCCCATATTAATAACTTAATCTTCTTTCCCATGCACATTATCATAAATTTAAGAATTCATAGTGGTCGCCAATCTAAGATTGATATTGATATATCTAATCGAAAAATGATCGAATATACACACATAGATATTATATTCTCAATGAAACAACAGTAATTTAATTTAATATTCAATTAATAAAATTAAAATGACTAACAAACCGATTTTATTATGAACAATGGGAACGGTTAGATTGAGTTGGACTTTAATTGGGAAGCTTCTGGAGTTTGAAACGATGAATCAATTTCATACTTTACATAGAACCCATAATGTGAAACACCATTGATAATCTTATGAGACTCATTCCACCATTAATAAATAGATCTTTGAAATTTTATCCAGAGACCATGATAAAAAAAATAAAGTAAAACAAAATTTTATCAGTTGGGTATGGATTATCTATTCACACTGAAGAAGAAGAGTTCCATTTCTGGATTTTCTATTCAAACTGGAAAACGCAAATGGTGGCGATCTTGCTTGTCTTCTAGAGAGCCTTTCTGTTTGGTAAATGGTCTTCTAGAAAGCCAGCTGCATTGTTTGGAGATGGAGAAAGATTATGAAAATATATATGAAACTATGATTTTAAAATCTGGAATATTCAAATTTTCAAACTTAGCCAACATGACAACTTATATGGAAGCTCGTTTGAGTGGTGAAGAGATAAGGTTTCTAATTAATTTATTGCAAGCTGATCTTGCTCTCTGAAATTCTATTTTTCTTATCATGCTGAGGTCAAGTATTTCATACTCATGTAATCAAGTTTTGCTTGGTTGGAAAGAAAATACAAAGAAGAAAAGATAAATTATTATATTTTATCAATCATAACAGCATCTAGAAGGAATTTTTTTTAGTTATTTCTTGCCAACTAAGTAATCTTATATTTTTTGAGAAGAGATTGAAGGTGTGACTTCAGTTTTAGTTTAAGATATTGCTGTCATATAGATTCAAATAAATGTTAGATATGTTGGATTGAACTTTTACCCACAAAAAAATCAATTTTGATCTGTGGGTTTTTTGTATAAAATTATTGTATATCAAACGGTAAAAAAAATCTAGAGGTGTTTAAGAGTAAACCATATCGATACAGTTGGAACTTGGAATCATGATCGACTCATATTTGAACGACTTTGAGGTAAGGTATCACATACACGCTTTAAACCAAATCAAACTAAACTAGCTAAGGTATTACTTACATAGTTTAAACGAAATAAAACTAAACCAACTTGACGTAAGACCTAAACCATATCGACATAACCTAATATGATAATATCCATGCATGGTTCCTTCCTTGTTGACAAGGTCTTTGACCTAATCCTTTCCATATAATAATATGAGTTCTTGATCTCCTAGTTTGGATAAAGTTTTTAACAGTAAAGATAACAAGTATTTTAACGGCATTGAGTATTTGTTGCCTGTATTAAATCTTGGCTAGTAGCTACACCCTTGCATGGAAAAAGAACACTCAATCCTTATCCTCAAGATGGATTCCCCAATCCCCTAGAGGAATTGATGTCTATAGATTATTCTATATAGATTATTTATAGGAAAACTTAAAACCCTAATCTCAATGTAATTACAGTTTTACCCAAGTACTATTAATTGACCCAAATCTTGTTTCAATTACAAATACAACTAAAACCATAATTACATGGACTCACAAAATACAAGACACCAAGACTCAACACATTCTACTTAATCGAACTTGAGCCCATGCAATTAAGTAGATTAATTTCTATCTATACTTTTATTTTATATGAAAGAATATTTGAATCGAAATAAATCTGAAACCATTTTAATAACAAACCGGTTAGGTAAGTATCTAAAACCAAAACAAACTGAACCAAAATTTAAATTGGTCATGCATTGCACGTGTCTTTAAAACTTGACGAATAAACAAAACGATTTAATAAGTGAGACAAATGAAAAGTCAATATCCCCTTCACGCATGGAGTGGTTAAACGTACCAACCTATCTTTTTCATTTGGTAAGAATGGATCACCTATACTTTTTTTTAAGGTATAAAGAAATATGGTTACACCATTTTTATAACTCCAGACTTTTGAAGTAATGACAAGTGGTTAATTTTACGAATGATAGGATTAAGGATGTCAATCAGTATGATTTTCGTACGATACCAACTTTGAATATCGAAAATCAAAATTGTTTCTTATTGAATTTACAGAGTATGGTATGGTTTCGGTATTTTTAAAACGGTTTAGTATTAGATCAATGTAGAAAAATAGTTTAAACACGGTATCTAGTGTGAATACAATTTTAGTATGAACGAACCCATGCCACTCTTGTTATTAGTTCATTAAGATCTTAATGAAATTGTGATCAAACAATTGATAGAATCTAATATTAACAGAAACAAAACAAGTAAATCTAAGAAGATGAGTGAATGATGAAACGACAGACTGAAACAGTGAATTAGGGACAGGTTAAAGGTAAAGTGTTTTAATTATAAAATTACATTTATATCCCTTAATTTGGTATGGTACCAATTTGATACAGTTTTGGTGCATATCGACGATATAAGTACCTGAAACTGGTATCGTATCATATTGAATTTTGAATAGTGCGGTTTGATATGGTTAAACAGTTTCGGTGTACAATTGACACCCTTAATGAGTGGTATCGAGGAGGAGGATTTTTGGACCTTGAAAGCAGTAGTGAGATTGCCCTAAGATCTAGAGATTGTTGGGGACCCAATCTGGAGGTTGCTCTGGGATTTGAAAATTTGTTGGGGACCCCGCCAGGTGTCCTGAGGTTGAACGGTGTTTTCTGCTGACTAAAATATAGTTAAAAAACACACACACAATCCGTTACCCAAAGTAAAAGACTTAAAATACCAAATTAAAGAAGTTGGAAATCTAAAAAGATTAGATAAGGGCCCATTTATTCCAAGTTCACAAAATTTACCTAAAAATTTTAAGCCACCGATGGCTCCAAAGAATCATCAATTTATCAACAACAACTACAAAGTCAAAGACTTGTTCCCCAAAGCAAACAATGTCAAACCCCTTCGAGAAGATGTGACCTTCAGACCACCATAGCTCCAATGCTCCCGCGTTAGTTATGTTTTTTTAGTGTGACTTAAATGCTGCACAAGCATGTGAAGCCAACCGTCGAGATCAAAATTTCGACCGTCTATTTTGGTGTGTTTAACAAAATGGACGGTCGAGATCGAATCTCGAAATCTCGACCGTTAGCTTCACGAGTAGGTTACAACTAACTATAAACAAGTGACACGTCTTCACAACAAATCTCTAAATCTAGAAAAACCATAATTAACAACATTAGGTTAAGAGTTAAGACATAATTATCAAAAATCGAGTTCCCATAAATGATGTCTCAAGATGCGTGCGCGGTTGTCCATTCTCTACGACGACTCTGTCCAACCGCCTCACCTGGCCGAGTCAGCCTCCTATAATCAAAATTAATTATTTAATTACAAAATAAAAAATCATTTTTTTATTAAAAAATTCATTCCAAAAGAACGTGGGCAGTCATAATCGACTCAATTATTCTAAAACTAATTTTCTCATCCGTTAGATTAGAATCTTACCGTTTTTAGTTTATTAATTAATGTCGCCATCACAGCCTCACGAGCAAAGTTTTAAATTTTCAAAATCGGAGAAACTAAAAAGTCTCTGGTCAACCTTCCCTGCGTCACTGCTCTTCTTATTCTCTCTCTCTTTGCATTTGCATATATATAAATTTTGCTCTTCGATCCTTTAGATCCAGATAAAGAACGAAGATCAGAATTGAAGAACCTGAAGAACCCAAAATGGAATTAGCAATTCCGACGTCACCGGAATTTGGAGATTTCAATTTCGCAAGCACTTGTTCTACACCTTACGCTAGTGCTCCTTCAACTCCTAAGCGTTTTGGGGAGTTCTATCGCAGTGCTCCAACCAGCCCTTCTCGTGATTTCAATGATTTTTCATCCTACCCTGGTAGGTTTAGCTCTGCAACTCCATTTGAGAAGCCTGAAGAAGAAGATACTTTCTATGATGATGATGATTTCGCATTCGGTTCCAATGGTGAGATGGAGAAAAACTCTCTATACGCGGAGGAGCTATTTGATGGAGGAGTAATTCGACCGCTGAAGGCCCCTCCTCCTCTGAAAATCGGTCGGAAATCTTCAACCTCTGTTTCGTTATCACCCATCGCTCAAGGGAAGAAGATGATTCTTGATGCCTTCTCGCCACGACAGAAGAAAGTTACCAATTCATCCGTTGCGGCAATAGAACAAACACGTAATGGGTCAGACAAATCTCAAGCTCGAGGTAGAGAAAGAGAACCCATTTCGATGTCTCCGAGGTCTGGTCGTAAAGGAGCCAGATCACTCTCTCCCGGTGGAGTTACAGAGTTCTCGTGGGAAGAAGAACAGAAGAATCGGCAAGAGAACACAAAAGCAGAAGCATCGATGTCGAAACAATCTTCTTCTTCGTCTTCTTCGTCTCTCAAGGGCTCTAGGAAATGGAGATTAAAAGATTGGCTTTTGTTTCGAAGCGCATCAGAAGGTAGAGCATCAGACAAAGACCCATTAAAGAAATACACGGTTTTGCCAAAGAAAACCCAGGAATCTTTGGAAAGCATTGGGTCGCCGGCAAGATCAAGCCCGAGAAGGAAAGTACCTGTTTCACCTCACGAGTTGCATTACATGAAGAACAGAGCGGTTGCAGAAGACATGAAGAAGAAAACCTTCTTACCTTACAAGCAAGGGCTATTGGGTGTTGCCAGAGGCTATTTTACTAAAGGATGATAATGGAACGATACCTGATACCTCCCTTCTTATGGGTTGCAGAGACTCCATGGCCGTGCAGCTAAGTTTGCTTGGATATCTAGAAAGTCTTTTGTTGTAAAGATATTGTTCTTCCTTGAACTGTAGAAGCTGGTAGTGAAAGGAGAAAAACTCAAAATTTTTTTGTTTTTCTTTTACCTATTTATTAATTTTTTCAAAGAGTGAATAAAGTTAAGTTATACATCCAAAAACCAGTTTATTTGATTCTCAATTATGATTATCACAGTTTTTTCATTAAGCATGTTTGGGTTTTGTGAAATCATGGTGTTCTTATTTTTCCTTGAATTCCTCCCATGCTGCCATTAAGAATGGTTAAAAGGGTTTTAGCTTTCAAATGAATTTGGATAATTTACAGATGATGGTTTTTTCAACTAAAGATTATCATGGTGTTCATGCGCTTCGCACCAAAAAAAAAAAAGTGTTCATGCGCTTCGAGAGAATGGTGTTGAAGTCTTGTTTTCTACAAGCAATAATTAAAAAGTTAAAGGTCTAGATCCGCTACCTCATTTGTGTTGAATCTGTTGATGTTGAAGTATTGTTAAATCTAAAGCTTACACGAGTCATGAGATTTTCTATTAGGTGCATGTACTTTGCTGGAAAGCCATTGATGAAGTAAGCAATCAATTCATGATTAGTTAGCTTATAATACATTAGGTAAAAACATGAAAATGACAATGAAAAACCTACTACAATTTTCTATCAATTTTCTCCATCTTCCACCCAAAATCTATGGAGATACTAGTAATATACATGACAGATCTTATTGTATTAAATTTTAACTAAAGTTTAGGGGAAGAATTACTTAAGCTACCCAATTAGGAAGCAATCTCCATCACACCAATAGTTGTCTCCGAAATTCATACAAAGCTATCTATGCATTGAATATAGGAGATGTTTTTTGAGCAAATTGCACTGGCACCAAAAAATTGAGGCCTTAAAACTCCGACACCTTATTTTATGTTTGAAAAACACAGACATTCAAAAATTGAATTTTCATTGGACATAATGGTCCAATTTGTCATTGAAAACCGTTAAATCACTATTTATTTTCTTTCAATTCCAAAAATATCCCGTACAATAAACATTGACTTAACGGTTTATATTGACAAATTGGACTAATGTATCTAATGAAAATATAATTTCGGGGTCTATGTGTTTTTCGAACATAAAGTGAGGTGTCATTGCTTTAAGTCTTTCATTTTGAAGGTGTCAATGCAATTCGGTTTTTTTTTATTACAAAAATGAGCCAAGAAGTATAGGAAAGGTGAATTGAAAAGCAAATTTAAAAAGTGAAGGTGTGTAATAATAGATAGAGGTTCAACCACAGCCTTCTTAGTCTTATTACTTCTATAAGGGTGATAATTATCATCATTGTATTAGAATCACATCCACAGACAATCGAGTGTAGATTACCGCACTGTCGGGCGAGCACATTGTGTTACACTGACACTTTTTCACCACACATTTTGTACGGAATCCATGTGAAACTTACTAAAAATCTATTCTTAAATTATTCTATTAGTTTAAGATATGGGCTCTACATAAAATGTGTGGTGAAGAAAATATATGTGCTCTCCCGACGTTGACGTGATCCAAACTCTGGATAATCTGACTAAGTGACATATGAAGTATGATGTGATCCAAACTCTGGATAATCTGATTAAGCGACGTATGAAGTAGGTGAAATGGCATATAGAAGAGTATCGAATCAAAGTCAAATTCTATGTGTGCTTTGGGGCTTGGGAGTGTTTATCTCTGGGGAAAAAAATAAAAAAAAATAAAAAATCCCCCAATGGCTAGGCCTGTTTGGTTACATGAATCTAAATATTTCAAATCTTTAGATTCATAAATGAGAGATTTATACCCGTTTTGGTTGTGAAAATATCTGGGTTTATGAAATCTAGAGATTCATCATTTTACACTAAAAACGTGAATCTGTAGATTTATGGGTATACTATAAAAGCGCTAAATGTTTGCACATTCACAAAAATCACAAATGAATCCACATATTTTATTCCATAGATTCAGGTTATCCAAACAATTAATTTATGAATCAAGACTCAAAAGATTTGAAATCTCCAGACTCGTAACCAAACATGGCCCCATGAATCCAGAGATTTCATTCCACTACCAAACATCTAATTTTTATAAATTATAACTCTATAGATTTGATGGATTCATGAATTTGAGAATTATACCCGTTTGGTTGTAAAAATCTCTAGATTCATGAAATCTAGAGATTCACCTTTACACTAAACGTGAATCGGATTTATGGGTAGGGTGAAATCCGAGATTTCAAAAGTTATGCATTGCACATTCACAAAAATCACGCGATCAAATAGTTTTTTATGAATCCACAGATTTCATTCCACAACCAAACATCTAATTTTTATAAATTATAACTCTATAGATTTGATGGATTTATGAATTTGAGAATTATACCCGTTTGGTTGTAAAAATCTCTAGATTCATGAAATCTAGAGATTCACCTTTTTACACTAAAAACGTGAATCTGTAGATTTATGGGTAAGGGGTGAAATCCAGAGATTTCAAAAAAGTTATACATTTGCACATTCACAAAAATCACGTCGATCAAATAGTTTTTTTTAAGATGAATCCACAGATTTCATTCCACAACCAAACATCTAATTTTTATAAATTATAACTCTATAGATTTGAAATCTCCAGACTCATGTAACCAAATAGGCCCTAAGAGAATCTTTCCTAGCCTTGTATATGTTAACAAATTTTCAAGTCAATCA
This sequence comes from Hakea prostrata, assembly GCF_041222555.1. Taxonomy (NCBI): domain Eukaryota; kingdom Viridiplantae; phylum Streptophyta; class Magnoliopsida; order Proteales; family Proteaceae; genus Hakea; species Hakea prostrata. Next base: position 9,146,751 of record NC_142604.1, on the reverse strand, counting down.
TCTACAATGTGAGTGACTGATAAACCATTACATTCTCTTTCTTTCTTCTTCCTATTTTCTTTTTTCTTTTTTTTTTCTTCCTTTTTTTTTTTTGGTAAAATAAACCATCACATTCAAAATAATGGAAAGCAATATCAAATACAGTTTAATTTAACTATTAAATTTCATTGACAAAGATGCCTCCTATTCTCTTCTTCCACTCAAATTCCCCTCCAAAGCCCCATGCTTGTAACCCAGCAAAAGTCATCTTCATCAACATTTCCATTACAAAGAACAAGTAAGCGCTGACACCCAAAGCTTTTTTTTTTTCGGTTAAAGACACAAAAAACTTAAATTGCATGCTTTGGATCTTCATGTAAACTTCCTGGATTTTTCCACACCTAAGAAACATCAAAGAATCTCAAATGCCGTATGTATAAATTGTCGGCCAGAAAGGAGTTCAATCTCAGAAACCCCTGAATCAGCCAAGCTGCAAGACACCCAATGGATGCTGACACAGGCTCTGTTGATGGGTCCATGACAGAAGAGATTTTTGTTTCAAGTGATCTTACTTGTGAGATTTGCATAGAACCCATGAGCAACAACAAAAAATTCAATAACGGAAACAGGTGTTCTCATCCATTCTGCTTAGATTGTATAGCTAAGTACATAGAAGCTAAGATGGAAGAGAACACGGCAGATTTGTCATGCCCTGCCACAAACTGTGACAAGCTTTTGGATCCTTTCTCATGCCAATCGATTCTCTCAGCCCAGATATTCGAAAAATGGTGTGACGTGTTATGTGAATTTTCTGTTGTTTGGTCTCGTGATCAGAGCTTGCATGCGTACTGCCCATTCACCGAGTGTTCGACGTTAGTCCTGAATGAGTGTGAGGGAGACAAATTGTGACCCGAACAGAGTGCCTCAACTGCAAGAAACTCTTCTGTTTCCAGTGCAAGATCCCATGGCATGTGGGTTTCGAGTGTAATGAGACAGAGCAGCTGAGAGATGAAAATGATATCCTATTCGGTGAGCTTGTTGTAAGGAACAAGTGGATGAAATGCCCAGGCTGCAACTTCCGTGTGGAGAAAATTGAGGGCTGCCCCAATATTACTTGCAGGTACGATTGCTTCTTTTTCCCAATTTTCTTACAATTGACTTTTGCAGAGTTTGTTATTCATCTGGGTGCATTTGTGCAGATGTGGGATCCTTTTCTGCTATAAGTGTGGGAAAATCAAGAATACTTGTGTATGTTACAGAGCAATTGCTGCTAGAAGGATTGAAACTCCTGTTGATAATGGAAGACGAAATGCCTGTATGACTTTTTGCTGCAGCAAAACCATATTTCATGTGTTAGTTAATGCACTTCTCTTGGGATTATTTATTGGATTATTTGTGATCAAAAGCCAAGCCCTCTCCATCATTTACACAATAATTTTTTTTGCATACTATCTATTTGTCTTCTCTCCTACTTTGTATAGAATGGGTTGCTTTTGCTGTTGCTCAAATAGAAGAGATTGAGTCTGAATCCTCTTTTCTTTTTGGTTATATGATCTTCATATTCTTCAGCTACATATTTAGAAAGAAGACCTACAAGGTATGTTGAAGTGGGCTTTCTTCTTGAATATATACTCTGAAGGATTTAAGGATAGAACATCTCAACTTGTATATATTTTCTGTGTCAACGCCTCCACTGGCATGATGGACACCCACTTATCAGTTTTTTTCTTCATTGTATCTCAGGCTCTCAGCCCGGTTTGTAAGGATGTTAATGGGTTTGAACCCAAAAATAAAAAAGTTGTTAATGGGTCTTTAGGTTATTTGCAGCACAAGTTTCATTGGTTATGAATTCAACACCAAATTAATAAAGTGAGATTTACAATAAATAATGAACAAAAAGAAAAGAAAAGAAAGAGATTTCCAATAAATAAAGAGTAATTTTCATCGAATCTAAGGTTTGGTCTATGTCATTTTTAGTCCAAAACAAAAAAATCGAAACTTTGCATCTGCCTTCTTATACTATAGAAAAAGTCAATTTAAGGATAAATTATCAATTGTATGACCATTTTGTGTTTTTTTTTTTTTTTAAATTTTTTACATACATATCCCTACCTGCTATGAAACTCATGACTCCCCTTTAATCAAAAAATTATAGAAAAGCTAATGCAGGGTTGGTTGAGTGGTAAAGATCCATGCTTCTCAGTGGGGAGGTTGTGGGTTCGATCCTACGGCATTCTATTTCCAGTATTAAAAAAAGCATTAGTACCAAAAAAAAAAAAAAAGTCTTAGAATTTAATAAATTTTAAATTATGACCAAAATACTTTTATATATAAAAATGACTCAAAGTACTCCTTAGTTTAAACTTTATTTACAAAGATTAACCACTGAATAGGATATCATTTTCATCTAGATGAAAATTGATTATCTTTTTTAATTAAAAATTTTTGCATACACATCCCCACTTGCCATGAAACTCATGCCTCCCCTTTTAATCCAAAAATTATAGAAAAGTCTTATAATCAATAAATTTTAAAATATGACCAAAATACTAATATGTAAAAATGACTCAAGTGCCCCTTAGCTTAAACCCTATTTACAAAGTAGAATCTTAGCCGAGAGAGATGAAGAGATTCCCCCTTCACCCATTTTTACATTTCCCATTTGCTCAGTCAGCTCAACCAATGAACAAACACTCATTTCCATTTAAGGTTAATCTTTGCAAATATGGTTTAAGCTAAGGGGTACTTGAGTCATTTTTACATATAAGGGTATTTTGGTCATATTTTAAAATTTATTGAATTCTAAGACTTTTCTATAATTTTTTGTATTAAAAGGAGAGTCATGAGTTTCATGGCAGGTGGGGATGTGTATGTAATAAATTTAAATAAATAAAAAAGCACCTAATTGCCATAAAAGTGATAATTTTTTTTCTATAACACAAGAAAAATAGATGCAAAATCTCAATTTTTTTGGACTATAAAATGATATAGACCAAACCTCAGGTCTTGATGAAAATTACCCATAAATAAAAAAATGTGCAAAGCAGAGGGTGATGCAATCACTCTCATCATATTTTTATGAATAATTTTTTTTTCCCTTTAATTTTTTGATATCGTGACAACAATTATACAAATATCTAAAGTCATGAAGTGCACTGGTTACCTCCCCCAGTTGATGGATTTGATTGAGATACAATAACTAGATATGGCGTTATCAGTAAAAGCAAAATGGAGAAGTTGCTTTCACTTGTGCAAGGAAAAGCCCACTTTGAATGTTCTTCAATCTATAAGATGTATGCAATCAAAAGGATCATGATTTTTTTAGACTCTCTGGTCGACATAAGCACTATTCTACCTTCAAGACATGCTAGGTTTAGTTGAGATATTTTTGCTTTGAAAGAATTATTTACCTTGTTTTCTCAATCAATCATTTGGTATATATGTGCACTATTGTGCACAACAGAGGATGTTTTCTGCAACCTAAACTCTAAGATCTCATGTATCCCATTTTTATTGGCCTTTTTTGAAATTTGAAATGTTCTTGTAACAAACAACAATAAATAAACAAAATGGTATAGTAGAAGAAGTTCATTGTAGGCAAGGGTGTCAATCGGTACGGTACCAACTTTGAATACTGAAAATCAGAACCGTACCGTACCGAATTTACACGATACGGTATAGTTTCGGTCTTAAATCGGTGCGGGGAAACGGTTTAAACACAATATCTAGTGCGGGTACAATTTTGGTACGAATGAACTTATGCTACTTTTGTTATTAGTTCATTAAGATCCTAATAAAATTATAATCAACCATTTGATAAAATTTTATATTAACAAAAATAAAGCAAGTAAATCTAATCAATAAATACAAAACAAGTAAATCTAAGAAGAGGAGTGAATGATGAAATGAAAATTTGAAATAGGGAATTAGGGATAGGGTAAATGTAAGTGTTCTAATTGTAAAATTACAATTTATATCCCTTAATTCCTCTACAGTTTGCAGAAATCTTTGATGGTGAAGCCTTGGCTGTAAGAGAACGGATCAAAGCTGCTCTTGAGTTGGGACTAAGTCATGTAGCTATAGAATATGATAATTTGGAGCTGGTGTCAATTCTCAAAGTACCCTCCAAGCCGGCCCCTTTGACTTCTCAAGCGGTGATCTCAGATATTCGGCTCCTTGCAGCCAATTTCTCTTTGTGTTTTTTCTCTTTTGTTCCTAGAGAGGCCAATGTGACGACCAATAGTCTAGCAAAGGTGGCCATGTCTATCCCGGAAGAGACATGTTGGCCTATTTCCACTCTGTGGTTGGACGACCCTAGTTGTGTCCCCATGTGTTTTTCCCTCTAGTTGAATGGATTAACTTCAAAAAAAAAAAAAAAAAAAGAAGGTACGGTACCAATTTGGTACGGTTTTGGTTCATACCAACGGACAGATAAACAGTTTAAATGTTTTGGCAAAAAAAACGGTTTCGATACACAATTGACAACCTTAGCTCTCCAGGGCACCTGATGGATGTTGACACAGGCTCTGTTGATGGGTCCAAGACAAAAGAGATTTTTGCTTCAAGTAATCTTACTTATAGGACCCTTTGAGTGACAACAAGAAATTGGGAAAATTACATGCTTAGTTACTTTTAGGTTTTCTTGTATTAAAGTAACCACTCAATGTTTTACTTAACAAAATTAGTTAAAACTGAGTTTGCATTTACAAAACTAATTAAAATAGAGATTTTCCATCTCTTTGAACATTTTTATCCCTAAAATTGACCATACCAATATGGGTGGGGTGAAAATATCCAAAGAGTATGAAAAATTAATATTTTTTCCTTTTAGATAAAATAGTAATTTTTTCTCTGCAATATGGTTAGTTTTAGGGGTTAAAAATGTTCAAATTGATGAAACTATTTTAGTTAGTTTTGTAAATTCAAACTCAGTTTTATTTAGTTTTGTAAAGTGAAATATTGAGTGATTAATTTTGTAATAGAAAACTTAAAAGCAACTAATTACGTGATTTTCCCAAAACAATTTAACAATGGAAAATGAATCTTTTCTTTTGGTAGGAGAAACAAATCTCTTTTTTTTTTTTTTTTTTTTTTTGCCAACCCCGGTTTTATAAACCGGTGGTACGACCCGCATCGCACACCTGGCTATGTTGGGTGAGTCTCCCAGCGGGAATTTTTTTTGCATCCACAAGGATTCGATACCGGAACTTTGCTTAAGCAAACCAAGCTGCTTACCACTTGGACCAACCCCCGTTGGTGGAGAAACAAATCTCTATCACATCAATAGTTGACTTGAAAATTCATACAGAGCCTATTCTTGGAAAAAATAAAAAATATTAATTAAAAAACTATGCGAGAGAGAAATTACTCTTTGAAATAAATGCAAATCTTAATAATTATATAAAGAAGTCACATAAAATGGAAAATTAAATTAAAAAATATATTTAAAAATCACATTTATCATATATATATAATAAAAGAACACATCAATGAAGTTGGTGAAACGGCTTTGCATAAAAGAAGCAGCAAAGTCAAATTCTATCTGTCTTGGGTGTGCTTTACCTAAAAGATCAGAAAGAAGTCCCTGTGATGGATCAGATAATCTTTCCTCGCATTATATATATATATATATATATATATTAATAATAAATTTGCATGTCAAGTGATCTAGAATGTGAATCACTGATAATCCATCACATTCAAAGTAATGGAAAGTAGTAGGACAAATTTTGGGAACAGTCAAGATAATTGATGAAATACAAACAAATTCAAAATTTTGATTTTTCTATTGGACAAAAAAAAAATTATCTTAACCTCACATTTGCTTTCTTTTTCATTAGAATCATTAGTTGATTAAAAAATAATCAAATATATATTTAGTTGTATTATTCTATATCTTATATTATAAAAATATGAACATAAATAAAAGAAGGAACTCATGAAAAATGAAAGAAGATTCAATTTAGGATTATATTTTACTAACGACAACATTGTAAGGTTACTAGAGATTAAGGATAGTATAAAAATTAGGATATTGTCTAACCATGACTTAACAGAATATTCCATGAGAATGTATTATTGTGCAGATTTAAGAAATATTTTGAGATGCTTTTAGGGTGGTTCAGACGAGATTTGACCGATCGACGGACCCGTGTTGAACTCGTCACCGTCCGTTTGGGTGAACCGGATTGGGGACGGGCAGCTTACATTGCTTCCAATCGTCGCATTTTGGTGTCGTTTCTTCCCACCACCATTTTTTACTCCTGTTGCGTTCTCGCCCACTCATGAACCCCCCCATTTGACATAATTTTGAAGATGTTATATATTTTGTTGAATTATTTTGTTAAGTCCTTGAAATTTTTTCAAAATAATATCAAATACAATTTTTTTAATAAGAAATAATATGCTTAAAATAGCCAATAAAGTTGCACTTAAATCCATCATGAGTCATAGTCTCTAAACAACGGAGTCTTACATGATGGTTTGTTAAACTAAGTAGCCAGAGTTTTGTAGTTTCCTATCTTAAATTACAGACTTCAAGCTGAGTGGTTGTAGATAGAATGTGTACCAAAGTAAGAATTAAAGAAGGAGATAAGTTTTGTATATCTTTTCCTTGAGTCATTACTTCATCATATAAGATTTGTTGAAGTTGTACTTGCCTCTGCTGGGCTGTTGTTTTTTTTTTTTTTTTGTTGATACAAAAACAGTAAAATACAATTATCTTGGTACATTACACATTACATTCTTCCAGTCCCATGGGGTTGCCTCATTTAGTGTTGTACAAGCAAGCAAATACGCCGATTTTAAGATTTCATGATCCTCATTAGTAATAGTCAGAGCTCCTTCTATTTTAGGTGCAAGAACCAGTAAGTCTTCAATTGCTTCTAAGGGCCATCTAGTCTTCGGAATGGGTATAGTCTCCTTGATCTGACCCCAATTTGTTATGATTTCGTCCGGCTTCAAATGTTGATTTTGGGCAATTCTCATTCCTGAAGCTAGCCCTTTAGCCATCGTAGCAACATAGAAGATTCCTTTTTCTCTGCTGGGCTGTTGTTGTAGCTGTCCAAATGACCTTTAGTAGATTCTCCACTAGTTGTTCTACTAGTGCTATTCTTATGCTAATGTCCTTGATGATGATTCCTTCCCCTTCAGCTTTCACCTTCTAGTTCATCAGATAAACCTTTACACATTAAGATTGGTGAGTACCCAAAATGATTGAATGAGTTTAAACACTTAAAAGGAAGCAAGGGATTGTCTAATTTCTGCATTAGTGATTTATGCTATATTTTTAAGGAATAACTTAAAGTCTCTAGTCCACCTTTTGACATTGGCAAGTAGTTTTAATAGGCTTGGATCTTTATTATTATAGACTTTGATATTTCTTTATAGCCAGACATGGTAACATGCTATTATGAATCTGGAGAAAAACCAAATTTTAGCATCTTTATCAAAGTCATAGTGAAATAGAATGGAATTGCAAAACCTAATGAGAGAATAAATTCAATTTAGTTTACCTTTTAAATTTCGTTAACAATTAAGGTTCTCCTCTATGGAATTTTGTAGGCTTCCTTCACAGATAGTGTCTACGTAGGCATAAATCATGACATGTGTCATTAGATTATCCACCCTTTATTGGTTCGTGCATTTTTATTGGGATTAATAATTTTTTTTTGATCTGAGGTTCATCTGGGCCAACTTACGCGCACCTCGACTAATCCTCAGGGGACCTTTATATAATTAATATAGGCGGGGCTTCGCCTCTGGCCCTAAGGATTCGAACTCTAATCTCCTGTGTGGAAGCGTTGGTCTTTTTGCTAACTGAGCCACCCGTTGGGATTAATAATTGGATTATAGAAGATCAAAGGAAGCAATGTGGCCTCCATCATTTCCACAATACTTCTCTCTCTATATTTTCTATTTGTATTTACTATCAGTAATGTGTATAGTGTTGGTCAGAGTTGATAAAGTAGAGGATCTCAACTCGTATATATTTTTTGCATCAAAATAAATAAATATCAATACTAGCATGATGCACCCCCTTAAGACATCGTTGCACGGTTGTATATCAACCCAGATGTAGAGATGTTAAGGGATCAGAATCTTCTTTTATAATAATGATTATCTTTTTGATACTATCGTTAGAGGATGCCATCGTTAGAGGTTTGCTCGGTTGGTAAAACCAACTTCTCGTAGTGAAAAGGTCTTAACTTTATTTTTTTAATTTAGACAAAAAATTATTTTTTATTAATAAATAAATAAAGAGTTCTTTTCTTATTAAGTATAGTATGCTTGACCAGAAAAAAGAAGAAGAAAAAAAGACAAGATTAAATTAAACCTCAAAAATTAAAATCTATTCAACACATAATCCACTTTTACTAGGTTGTAATCATCCATTTGTAAAATCTATAGTGATGTAGGTCCATGAATTTCAAATTCAAAATTTGGGCCGAACTTTTTTATATTGAAATATATTGAATTGAACCCTAAAATCTTAAAATCAAATTTCAAATTAAATAGTTAATAATTGGTCTAAAATTCCTTTTTTTCTTTTTAAATTCTATAATTGAGAATGGTGACCATCAATTCCAATTAACTCAGCTAATTCAACTTATTTGATCCAATTATAATAGGGTGCATGGCTAACTCAATAAATAAATAAATAAAAAAAAAATATATATATATATTTTTTATATATATATATTATATATATATATATATATATATATATATATATATATATATATATTATATTATATATTATTTTTTTTTTCCTTTCCAGCACCATATGAGTACTCATTTTTTTTTTCTGCTCTTCCAGCACCTGGGTTTTTTAGAATTAATTTTGTTTTTTCTAGCTTATCTTTCCAGCACCATATGGAGTACTCACCTTAGAATTAATTTTGTTTTTTCTAGCTTAAAATCCTAGAACTAATTGAATATTTTTCTAGATTATGATTTTAGAACAAGCTGAATTTTTTTTAGATTAAAGCTAGCATGGACAAATTCATTTCATATTTTGAATCATTGAATCTAAATTATTGGTAGATCGATTGATAGTCAACTTGAGATAAATTTTCTCTTTTCTTCTGATTCTGCTTCAGTCCTGCACATTAAATATACAAAACCGTCAATTCACTCTAGTCCGTTGGATTTCGATCTTGACCATTGAAAGTAATGGTGAGATTTCAAATCCAATGAACCAAAATTTTGCTTGATATTCCCTTCCCTTGGCCCCAAAGAACGAGCGAGTGTTGACTCCAGCAACTACAATTTGCAAAGAACCTTCATGTAAACTTCCAGGACTTTTTCATGCAAATTTGGTCAAAACCATCATCAAAAGTCTCAAATCTCAACCAAGGGGCGAGTGGATGCTTCTGGGTATGCTTCAGGATTAATCATTGATTGGTTAGTATATATTTATCTAATGTAGATACCATCAGCCACGCTGCAAGAACCACCATGGATGACGATGATCAAAGTTCTGCCGGTGAGTCATGTTACTTATCCGTCGATGAGTCAATAGATGAAGATGATTTTGTAATTTTCACTTGTGAAATTTGTATAGAGCCCATGAGGGAGAACAACAAATTCAACAACGGAGATGGATGTTCTCATCCGTTCTGCTTAGATTGTGTTGCCAAGTATATAGAAGTTAAGATGGAAGAAAACATAGCAGAGTTGCCCTGCCCTGCCACTAACTGTGATAAGCTCTTGGACCCTCTCTCATGCCGATCAATTATCTCAGCTGGATTGTTCGAGAAATGGTGTGATGTGTTATGTGAGTTTTGTGTTGTCAGGTCTCGTGATCAGAGCTTGTATGCTTACTGCCCGTTCACCGAGTGTTCGACGTTAGTCCTGAATGAGTGTGAGGATATTGTAACAAGAACAGAGTGCCTGAACTGCAAGAAACTCTTTTGCTTCCGGTGCAAGATTCCATGGCATGCGGGTTTCGATTGTAATGAGACAGAGCAGTTGAGAGATGAAAATGATGTCCTATTTGGTGAGCTTGTTGCAAGAAACAAGTGGATGAAATGTCCAGGCTGCAATTTTCGTGTGGAGAAAATTGAGGGCTGCCCCAACATAACTTGCAGGTTTGTTTCCTTCATTTCCTCTTCATTCTCTTTATCATATTACTTTAAGGAGAGACTATTTTTCAACAATAAAAGCTGCCCAACACTCAACAGATGCAAGTCCAGAGAAAAAAGACTTAATTTCTTCCTATTACACCTAATTAATAAATCCTGTAAGAGATAATTTCTTTGTGGAAATTGATTTTTTCTGGTGCACTTGTGCAGATGTAAGGTACTTTTCTGCTATACATGTGGGAAAATCAAGAATGATTGTGTCTGTTACAGAGCAAACGCTGCTGGGCGGGTTGAAGCTTATGTTGGTCACAATAGAAGACAAAATGGTCGTATGAATTCCCGCATCTGCAACTTCATATTTAACTTATTGATTAATGCACTTTTCATAGGATTACTTGTTGGATTAGCTTATATTAAAGGAAGCAAAGCTGCCAACACCAGTTCTACTGTAATTATGTATGTATACAATATATTTGTGTTCCCTTGCACTCTGTACAATATGGGCAAAAGTTGTTGTTGTCCAGATGGAAGATAGATTCCTTTTTTCTGTCTCAAAATAAAGTTTGAATTTTTTGCCCCACCTTTTCTTAATCTCAGTTTGTTCTCTTCCAGTTGGAAACTGATAAAGAAACAGAGAATAGAATCATAATCTTTCATGGGACTCAATCTTCGTTTATTTACTGTGCTCACAACTGTTGCATTTGATTGATGTGTACCCTTATCGACCTACTTGCTTTGAAACCATCTCATGTGTCTCATATTTGTTGGACTCTTTTGAATTTTAAATAAAAAAACCCATCATGTGTAATTGATTTGTTAGAAACCCCTGAAACAGAGCCAAGCTGCAAGATACCCAGTGGATGATGACACAGTCTCTGTCGATGGGTCCATGAAAAAAGCAGTTTTTGGTTCAAGTAATCTTAGTTGTGAGATTTGTATAGGACCCATGAGGGACAACAAAAAATTCAACAAGGGAAATAGGTGTTCTCATCCATTTTGTTTAGATTGTATAGCTAAGCGAATAGAAGCTAAGATGGAAGATGAAACACGGCAGATTTGTCATGCCCTGCCACAAACGGTGACAAGCTTTTAGATCCTTTCTCATGCCAATTGATTCTCTCAGCCGAAGTATTTGAAAAATGGTGTGATGTGTTTTCAGTTGTTAGGTTGCGTGATCAGAGCTTGGAATGCGTACTGGCCGTTCACCAAGTGTTCGACGTTAGTCGTGAATGAGTGTGAAGAAGACATCGCGACACAAAGAGGGTGCTTGAACTGTAAGAAACTCTTCTGTTTCCAGTGCAAGATCCCATGGCTTGTGGGTTTCAAGTGTGATGAGACAGTAACATCTGAGAGATGAAAATGATATCCCATGGCTTGTGGGTTTAATGTGCACGACTGTCATGTGAAATAATTTGAGCCGTCAGATTGAAATCTCGGCCAATACTTCAATCTCGATCGAAATTTCTGATCGGTCGGTCAAAATTCTGCATGATGGTCCTGCACATTTAATGTGTAGGACTAAAGCAATTCGCCTATTCGGCGAGCTTCAATTGTGAGGAACAAGCAAATGAAATGATACCTTGTTTAGTTAATTACCAACACCAGCATGATGCACCTTCTTAACACTTTCTTAATTATATTTATATAACCCTAAATGTGGAATGTTGATGTGTGAGTATTTAATTGGTTTGTGAATTCAAAATCAAATCAACAAAGTGTGATTTATAAAAAGAATATGCAAAAAAAAAGTTATCCAATCAGTCTCATGGTATCGTAATGGGTGATTATTTTTTCATTTCTTCATAAAGAGATTGTATGGGATATTGATTACAATAAGTGACTTTAGATATACGAATATTTCGGAAGTCTTTTTTGGTAGAACAAAATGAAATTTGGTGGATCAATCTTACGTTAAAAGTGATGTCAGAACCATTTCTATTACAATAATCTTAAGAATTTATTAAATTCTGCACGATCATTTGAAGACTGTTGCAATCATGAATTTGATGTAGCTAAAACATATCATTGGTACTTTCTTTAAGGTACTTAGACCCCGAAGTGTAGACGGCCCGGCGGCTTATGACCATGATCCACAACTCACGTTATATATAGAAATATTAATATTAGTATTAATTAATATATAAGTTATATATTCATGGCTTGGTTAAACTAGGGTTCAAATTGGTTTTGCATCACACAAGTTTGTGCTGTATTGCATGAGTGCGATTTTTAACTCCGAAGGTAAATAATGTGTTCTTTCTATATATAGACCAAATAAAAATCTCCTTACCATTTGATGTGGGACTAAAATTCTTGTGACAAAGATATATAATTTTACTAAAATGATAATACATAGCTCAAGTTTTAAGTATTTTTTCAACAAATAATTATCCATTAAATGATTAATTCCCATCAACGAAAAGAGAGTTACCAATCTAATTGGAGAGTTAACAATCTAATTAACAAGAATTGAACGATATATGCAAGGTTGGTAGAGTGGTAAAAATTGGAAGAAAAAAATCCTCTGTTAAAATGCTGTGCACAACAGTGCACATAGATGCCAAACAATTAGCTGAAATTTAAAGAATTATTTCAAATTTAAAAAGTCCAAAATAGACTTGTGATTTTTTTGCTTTTTCAACTTATTATTTGGTATCTATGTGCACTCACAACAAAGAGCCATGCACAGTAGAGGATGTTTTCCCGTAAAAGTCCCCTTGGAATACCTAATAGAGCGGCTTCATCCATATTGAGGGCCAGCTTGGTGAAGGTCAACCCACTTATACTAAAGCAGCTATTGCAACTAGAGTGACTGGAGCCTTCTACAGCAACAGAAGCGGCCAATCTACGGTTCAATCTCATCAAGGCTTTGGATGGGGGTGAGCACTTACTTTCTTTGCTTAGTAGTGAAGAGATTATGAGTTTGATCCCTACTGGCAGGATATGTAATATCCCCATCCACCATATATAAAAACTCTCCGCTTCAAAGAAAAAAAAGAACTTTATTCTTTCTTTATAAATAAATAAATAAAGGGTTACTTTCTTTTTAGTTAAGTATGGGCTAGTATCGCACCATATGGTGGGATATCCTAAAACTTGTTTGAACCCTTTCTTAATTGGATACTATCACTTGAGTCGGGATCCTCACCCCGTCGGGAGAGCACAGAGTGCTCCCCGACGCCTTTCCGACCACACAAACATGTTGGGCCCACAGGTGAAAATTTGAAGTATTTTTTTAAAATTTTTTTCAAAAAGTGTTTTTACCTTTGGGCCCCACATGTTTGGGTGGTCGGGAAGTCGCCGATGGGGTGAGGATCCAGACTCCTATCACTTACCTTCCCTCGTAGTGATAAAAGTATCAAACACTAACAAGTGCATTTTCATCATATCTCCTACAGAAAATTGTTTTCTCATATGTACTAATTCTACTCAAGAGAACGGAAGAAAGAAAGAAATTAAAAAACCTTATGAACCCATCTACAAGTTAATATATAGTAAAAGTAAGTTGCAAATGATCAATCATTCATTTGTAAAATCATCTGATTTCATCAATTTCAAACTCGAAATCAGGGTTGAGTTTCTTATATTGAAACAGATTCAATGAACCCTAAAATCTTAAAAATCACTTGTCAAATCTAAATACGTAATGCTTGGTCAAAGAAACTATAGAAAATCAGTTCTCATGGAAATTCTACAATTGAGATTGGTTACCATTAATTCCAATTAATTCAGCTAGTTCATCTTATTCGATTCAAATACAAAAGGATGCAAGCCGTGTGGGCCCATATGAGGGAACTTTCTCTGATTTTATATCTTAAAATTTAAGTATAAATTCTTAGAGATAAGGTACATGAGTGTCTGCTTACGCATATCTTTTTATATATAATTTAAATTCATAACAGACTTTCCTTCTGAACTTTTGACTTTATATTATGAAACGAAAGTCTTTTGCAAGTTGGATCAATTCTTGAAATTTCTCATTTGAAGTAACCTACCCTAGAACAAATTGAGATTTTTTTCCCTAGATTAAAACCCTAGAATTAATTAGAGATCTTTTCTTGCAAATTTCATCCAAAACCATCAAAATTCTCAAATCTCAACTAAGGGGTGCGTTTGTATGGTTATGTACGCTTCAGGATTAATCATTGAATTGATTATTAGAAAAAAAGAATGAAAATATTCCCTCAAAAGAATAACAATAATAATTATAGTGTATTTTTATCCATGTAGAAGTCATCAAGGATTTCATTCTCTGGTGTTTCCAATCCTTCATCAACTGCAAGAACCGCCATGGATGACGATGATGATCTAAGTTCTGCGGAAGAATCTTGTTACTTATCCATCGATGAGTCAATAGATGAAGAAGAAGAGGTTGTACTTTTTACTTGTGAAATTTGTATAGAGCCCATGAGGGAGAACAACAAATTCAACAACGGAGATGGATGTTCTCATCCGTTCTGCTTTGATTGTATTGCCAAGTATATAGAAGCTAAGATGGAAGAGCACATAGCAGATTTGCCATGCCCTGCCACTAACTGTGATAAGCTCCTGGAACCCCTCTCATGCCGATCAATTATCTCAGCCGGATTGTTCGAGAAATGGTGTGATGTGTTGTGTGAGTTTTCTGTTGTTAGGTCTCGTGATCAGAGCTTGTATGCTTACTGCCCGTTCACCGAGTGTTCGACGTTAGTCCTGAATGAGTGTGAGGGAGATATTGTAACAAGAACAGAGTGTCTCAACTGCAAGAAACTCTTTTGCTTCCAGTGCAAGATTCCATGGCATGCGGGTTTTGACTGTAATGAGACAGAGCAGTTGAGAGATGAAAATGATATCCTATTTGGTGAGCTTGCTGCAAGAAACAAGTGGATGAAATGTCCAGGCTGCAATTTTCGTGTGGAGAAAATTGAGGGCTGCCCCAACATAACTTGCAGGTTTGTTTCCTCTTCATTCTCTTTATCATTTACTTTTAAGGAGAGACAATTTTTCAACAATAAAAGCTGCCCAACACTCAACAGATCCAAGTCCAGAGAAAAAAAGACTTAATTTCTTCCTATTACTTGCACCTAATTAAATCCCCTGCTCCCCTGTAAGAGAGTTTCTTTGTGGAAATTGATTTTTCTGGTGCACTTGTGCAGATGTAAGGTTCTTTTCTGCTATACATGTGGGAAAATCAAGAATGAATGTGTGTGTTACAGAGCAACAGCTGGTGGGAGGGTTGAAGCTTATGTTGATCATAATAGAAGACATAATGGTTGTATGAATTCCTGCTTCTGCAACTTCATATTTAATTTATTGGTTAATGCACTTTTCATAGGATTAATTGTTGGATTAGGTTATATTAAAGGAAGCAAAGCTGCCAACATCATTTCCACCATACTTGTTTATGTATACAATATATTTGTGTTACCTTGCACTCTGTATAGTGTCGGCAAAAGTTGTTGTTGTCCAAATAGAAGATAGATTCCTTTCTTCTGCCTCAAGATAAAGTTAACTCTTTTGGGCCCCTTTTTCTTACTGTGTTTGTTCTCTTCCAGTTGAAAATTGATAAAGAAACAAGAATATAATCATAATCTTTCATTGAACTCAACCTTGTTTTATTTACTTTGCTCACAACTGTTGCTTTTGATTGATACGTACTCTTACCGACCTACTTGCTTAGAAACCATCTCTTTTATGTGAATTTCAAAAATAAATGACAATAGCATCCATGGGTTGAGCTTTTAAGCTACAATAAGATTATTCTCTTCATACCATTGGTTCAATTCTAGGTGCATTGTGATCTTTACGATTCAAACCCTAGACTTGTAGGAGTCTTGTGCACTGGATATTTCTGGTTTAGATCAGTTTCTTTCTTTTATATTTTTTGCAATTGTAATGATGACACCCACTGTTTTGCTGAACGCTCTCGCAAAGCGGGGGGCGCCGGTCCCTTCCCCGCCCCCGGGGGGCCGGCCGGGTCGCCTTTTGTGCACCCCCTATTAACTAAGGGCCTTCTCTCTTTTTTTTTTTGTTTTTGTTTTTGTTTTTGGGTATGAAACTAATCCATTCAGTCGGAGGAAAAACATTTGGGGACACAAGTAGGGTTTCCCAACCATAGAGTGGTAATAGGCCAACATGTCTCTTCTGAAATAGACAGGGCCACCTTTGCTAGACTATCGGCCTTTACAGTGGCATCTCTAGGAACAAAAGAGAAAAACACAAAGAGAAATTGGCTACAAAGAGCCGAATATTTGAGACCACCAGTTGAGAACTCTAAGGGGCCGGCTTGGAGGGTGATTTGAGAACCGACACCAACTCCAAATTATTAGATTCTATCACCACCTGATTTAGTCCCAATTCAAAAGCAGATTTGACCCCTTCTCTTACAGCCAAGGCTTCACCGTAAAAAATTTCTGCAAACTGTAGAGGAATCGATTTAACCGTAGGGGAGTGCCTTTCTCATCTCTTATAATAATCCCAAGACCCAATTTACCATTGCTTCTATTCGTGGCTGCATCGGTGTTCACCTTAAAGAAACCGTTTTGTGGAGGACTCCAAGTTGTTGCTCTATGTTGCTGGTGTGTAATGTTTTTGCTATCAAGAAAACTGATTTGCTTTGACAATAACATCATATGGATTAGCACTGTGCCAAAATGTTTGTCATTACAAGCCAACCAGATGTGCCACAGTGTAAAGGAAGCTAAACATTTTAGCTTTTGTCCTTCCTTCTTGTCATTCCCAAGAAAAAATTTCCATTGGCCTATCCATTCAGCTAGTGTCATACTTGGATTGTGGCCAAATAGGCTAATAAAGGATGTCCAAACCATACAGCTTGTGTAAAGTGAGAGTGAAGAAAAATGTGGTCCACATATTCTACCTCCTTTCCACAACAGGTGCAACTAGGATTAACAGGAATGTGACAATAATGCAAACCTTTTCCACAAGAAATTCCATTTGCCATAGCTCTCCAAAGAAAGCTTTTTATTTTGGGAAGTGTATGACAGTCCCAGATCGTCTTCCACACCTCTTTCGGAACCTTTGACCAAGCATCCTGTTGTGATGAAGTTGGTTGTAGCCTTTCCTCCCTGTCTTGTTCATTCATTAGAAGGTGATAAGCAAACTTAACTAAAAAAACATACCTATTTTTCCTTCTGCCCAAACTAGCTTGTCTTCACTTGGGAAAATTGGACGATCAGTGCACAATATAGCTGTAGTGACATCCAGTTCAAATGTGCTCTCAACTATGTCTCTTTTCCAAGTTCTATCAATTGGGTGTATGAGATGTTCCACCTTTTGAATTTGATAACCAACAACATTAATGGGCCTTAAGGTTTGAGTTCGTTGAATTCCGGGTATCCACTCTATTCCGAAACTTCACTTTGTCTCATTTCCCTATTTTCCATTATAATCCCTTCTCAAGCACCTTCCTCCCTTCAAGAATGCTTTGTCACCCCAAGAAGGATTATTTCCCAACCTTGCTTCCAAGAATGATGTATGAGGATAATAAATCGCCTTCATCACTCTTCCAAACAAAGATTGGGGCTCTTGTAGTAATCTCCAAGCAACTTTGGAGAGTAAAGCTCTATTGTGAAGTGTAGGGTCCATTAGTCCAAAGCCACCATTTTCCTTATAATGGTTTAATTTTCTCCATGACAACCAATGGATGAATTTTTTCTCTTCATTACCTCTCCAATCAAATTCTGCTGCCATTCTTTTGGTCTTTTTATGGTGTGTTTGAGGAAGTTCGAAGTATTGGGCAACGTAGTTTGATGGTGGTAAAGCTGAAGCTTTTAATAAAATTTCATTTCTAGCAAAAGAAAGTAAACTTTTGGCCCATCCACCAATCTTACCTGCTGTTCTATCATTCAAATCACGAAAAACTTTAGTTTTCTTCCCTCCTATGATAGCGGGTAGACCAAGATACTTCAATGGTCCATCTCCATATGGAAACTTGAGAACACGTGAGAACCATCTCTTCACTTTTGAGAGGGTGTTGGGGCTGAAACAAATGGATGATTTTTTGTTGTTCATAGATTGCCCAGATGCTTTGTAGTATTCCTCCAATAGAGCTTTGACATTATGTATACTTCCACTTCCGAGAAAATCAAGTAGTTATCCGCAAAAAAGAGATGAGAAATAGCCTCTCCTCTATTTTTAATTTTAATTCCCTTAATTTGTCCATCCACTTCTCCCTTCTTGAGTAGAGTGCTTAGAGCTTGTGCACTTATAACAAAAAGAGCTGGTGAAAGGGGATCACCTTGTCTTATTTCTCTAGTTGGCTTCACCGAACATCTAATTGAGCACAAAGGGGCCTTGTCTCTTAGTATTTCAGAAGCTCCGGGGGGAGGGGGTTCTTCTCCCCTTTGTGGCTCTAGTCTTTGTATCTAACTGGAGATTACTCTTTTAGTCTTCACTTCAATAAAATTCTATTATCATTTCCCAAAAATATTTGGCAACTTGACAACTTGTTATAAATTTGACAATCATTGAGTATTCGCCATCGTCATCTATTTTCCTTTTATGGCTAGAATCCTCCTTGTCTTTCCTTTTTTAACGTCATGCTTATATATGTTTGAAAGGAGAAAAAACAAGCCTCTTGGCCCATCTACTCATCAACTTGGCAACTTGTTAGCATTGAAAGTGTTTTTTTCTCTTTCTTTTTTTAGTAAAAGACACGAACCCAAAGATTGAAATTGTCAAATATGAATTGATAATCCTATTACCAAGCCAACTCCAACCCCCCCCCCCCACCCACCAAAAATAAAAAAAAAAAAAAAGAAAAAGAAAAGAAATGATTATTGGAATGCCACTAGAAAAGTGTAGCTGTAGACTAAATTTTGATATGCATTCTAGGGAGATTTTGTTTTCTCAAATGATAATTTTTTTTGTCAAATTAATTAATTCAAAAAATAAATAAATTATATGAATCAAATTGAACACAAAATATACTTAATCTAATAATCATCTACTTAAGTTATGATGTTGGAGTAATTGTCAATTTGGCATAGTTTTGGAGTATCTATGCTTGAAATTTCTCATTTTTTAAGTTAAATAGTGCGTAAAGGGTATGCTCCATAGGATTTACCTACAAAGACAAACAGTTTCCGACTGAAAAATTCATAATTATTGGCTGAGTTCTTCATCTTGAGGAAAGAATGAAAGATATAGCAGCAACTGCTTGACTTTTCAATGATAATGAAGAAGCTTGGCTCTTTCATATGTGTATGCCCATTGATAGAGTTGACATTCCCTGAAGAGAAAAGTTTTGGTTCTGCAAATATTTTTCATTTTAACTAAAATCCTCACAAAGAGAGAATGCTTTTACTCCAATCATTCTTCACCAGGCATTAAGAGCACTTGACAGTGATAGCTATTTCATCTTTACTAGAGCACTTGAAAGTCCACATAGATAGAGCCATTACCACCATCACCACCACATATGTGAAGTCATTAAAGACTGGAATCCACCATCTTCGTTCCATCCAAAACTTTGCCCACTGGAGCTGCTATTGCAACTTGACAAATAGTGTTCAAGGCACAATCCTCCTGTCTTTGTCTACTTATCTCTCATACAGTGATTTTAGTTTCTGAAAATGCCCCAGGATTTTGGCTCCGCTTGAGAGAGAAGTAGAATAATAAGAATGTAGTGAAAATGACCATACACCCTTCTATCTTTCTTCCCAACCTAAACTTCATATTTTTGAGGGATATACATTCTTAAACTCAGCTATGCCTATCCATCTTGCTGATTATTGTTAATGTAGTGGTTTCAGATTCCCCATAAGAGCAACTATTTCTGAGGATAATTTCACAATCAAGAACATGGTTGGAATTGGCTTCTGAAAGTTTGTTTTTTTTTTTTGCCTTTTCTCTTTTCTGAACAATTATCTCTGGAATTTCACAATCAAGAACATGGTTGTAGGTATATGTAAGTTCAATGAGAATAGAACATTGAAAAGACACCACCTTAGAAGTATCATAAACAGAGAGACAAGAATGAAAAATCACAAAAAGGATACTGGGTCCAATCATGCACTCTGGACTGCATCAGTCTACTGTTTGAAAAGTTTTCTGGCACTATCACACACCCACTACAGAACAGCTCTATGAGTAGACAATGCATTAATTATTGTTGAAAATTTAATCTGCCCAACATTAACTTACCCAGAATCTGGATTTTGTAAACGTAATTTGTGTGTCTTTCTTCTCTGGGCTGCCCATTTCTGGATGATTAAGAAATTCAAATGGGACTAAGTTTGGATGTAAATGAGTAACATAAACTTACAAGAATCTTAATTAATTTCCAAAGAAATCATAAATTTGATTAATTTGCATTCCTGACTAGAAGAACTGAAGAACTCCATCAACTGAAATTGACATTTTAACAAACAGAGTTATGATTAAGACAACACATTAATTGTTTGATCGTGAGCGCCCTGCATCTACATGCATGCACTGGCACCCACTGTTGGATTCAACTACTTCTTCACGGCAAGTCGGTGTTATCCACTAAAATCATACTGGCCGGGAATGGTCATGTGGAGTTAATCAAAGATCCACGTGCGAGGCCAGAATCACATATTAAAAGACTTTTCAGGACATAGCACTTCTTGGGAAGACCCTCTGAAAGGGATAAGCCGGGGGGTAGCGCAGTACTTGTACTCGCAGAGAACTTCTCGGTGAAAATGAAGGACCCTACAACTGTCCTTTCCCACGCTCCGTGCGTAGGAAGGATCCCACATATCCCGCAGCGGATATGGAAGCTTTTGTCCAATACAGAGTTTCTCTCGAGCCTAGTGCTGTTAGCCCCTCTGTCTAGGCGGCCCATTCCATGATAGGACGGTACGGTGGACAGGCGGTCAAATCATTTAGCTTGTCGATCTTCATAGATGCATGAACCCATCTCCACCTTCCATCTCATCAAATAAGCATCCAAGGGTTAAGAAGCCTCCGCTACTTCTTGAGGTATGGATCAGCTATAAGATTCCTCATAAAGCTCGAACGGGGTAAGATCTGAACACTCGAACCACCACTCTTTTGCTCTCTAACTCTAGAAAAGCCTGATTTTCTTCATCCCCTTGAATCTCAACTCTTCAATGGAGTCTTTGGTTGGTTGGCCTGCACTAACTCGATCGTCGGAGGTGGCTTCTTGTCCTCAGAGGCGGCCCACTTTCACCTTCTTTTGGTCGCAAGAATCAGATTTGGATCAAATACAATCCCTGAAGCTAAGACCATATTTTTCACACCAACACTCGGCAACACAATTTTTACAGAGAACTAGAAGTCAACAAAAACCTAGGACTGTTGTGCCATCTATGAATTCTTTCCCCTTCTTTGTCAGGGTTGAGGTTTGAGATCCCTGGATAATGGTTAATTCCCTTCCCTTTTCTGGTTATATCCAAACAGAATGGGGTCATTTACAATCCATCAGCTTTTTATTGTTTTCCCTTTTTTCTTGACAAATACTATTCCACAATTGAGGCACATTTGATAATTCACCAAGTGTTTATGTTTCAGAAAATATTATAAACAGATTTAGTTGTTTCTAGAAGTAGAAACATTTTTTTTAGGTGTATGATAAAACTTGTTTTTTAGAAGTGAAAATATTATCAACGAGCTCTAGTAAAGTTATTATGTTTAGAATTTTGAATTCAATGAATACCCCATCTGCTAACTCTTTCACTTAAATTTGACTGCACCAATTTTTGCTTCAAGAAATACACTCAACAAAGTAACAATTGTTGCATCAAAACTGTTTCTTGAAGTAGAAATTTTTACAGATTTTAAGTTATGTTTAAAAATCACTTGAAATAAAACAATTTTGCCAAATGATGTTTAAAAATTTACGAGCTTGAAATTCAAAATTCAGACTTTTACACTTGAAAATGGTGGTTGATTGTAAACTACTAAATTAAATAGAAGTAGAGGAGCTGGATTAAAGGAGGTGTGATGGGGTTTTTTTATGTTGTTGTCACGAATTGCGCTGTGACTTGTATGGTGCGCATTATATGCAGCGAACGGTCGAGATCGAAATCTCGACCAAAATTTCGATCTCGACCGTCCGTCTCGAGGTGTTTTATGGTAATATATAATATTATTTATAACTATTAGGATTTATCCTGGACAAATATATTGACTTAGATTATTTACTAGGGTTAATAATTAATAAAATAGTGGGCACATAGATTGCCATTCAGTTTGAAGTGGGCCAAACTATTTTATTCGGCTATTCAGTTTGAAATAGGCCAAATTGCTTTATTATGGAAGTGGACTAAAGTTTATGATTACTCTTATAAATAGTTATAATGAGGTATCTCCAATTAAAAACCTTTTTCCTCTCTACATGAAGGAGGTATGATAGAAAAGATGATAAGTTTGGAGAAGCATTCACCTCGCTAAAGGTTTTTTTTTTTTTTTTTTTTTTTTTTGGGGTAAAAGAAAAAGATTCATTTTCTTACTGAAAACACTTATAGATATTAGCTTGAGATCCACTAATTTCTACTATATGATGAGATGCTAGTGTAGCTAAATTAACAAACCAATTTTGGAGCATCGGGGATGGGAATGCATCATATTTGAGTGTTTGTGTTGTCTTAGCAATATGCATAAATTTAGATATTACATTAAGATGCCAAAATCTTGCTGTTGGCTTTGGTAAGAGAGTTGGTAGTGCTACATGATTGCTCCGAATTTCTCTTAATTCTAGCCTTTGATCATTTGCATCATCGATGCTTGCTTGTATGCTAAAAAGTGTCGCCTCCAATTCATCTTCTGTTTTTAGTTTGCCAAAATTGACGAACCTCATATGTCCATCTATATAGACCCCCAAGCTCCATCTTGCAACTCATATCTGTTGGTTAAATATCCCTGGACACATTAATACAGTATTAATAGTCTGTGGTATATAGAGGCAAATATAATTTTCAAAATGTTTAGGTAACATAATATCATTTTGTGTTAAAATTGGTTGTGTATTGAGAGCATTGTTTTTGTTTTCTTGTAGCTGCAATGCTATAATCCACTGATTTACTCGAGAAAGTACCATCAATGGATTGAGTATCTTTTGTGTAAATACCCAAGAGTTTTGTTCTTGCCATATGAAGTAACAAGTATTATAAAAATTGAGAGAAGCCAAGTGGCATTTGACTTATCCATTTGAGAACGGAAATTCTAACACACGCTCAGAAGAGATGTATCATTCCAATTTTCCGTTCATAAACCTAATGATCCAATAGCATAAATTCTTTTCGCCCAATCACATGAGATAAAAATATGCTAGAGTATTTCATTTTTCCTTTCCGCACAATGCACATTAGGGTTGGATGTTTGTCCATTGAGCAAGTTTTGCTCTGACGGGTAACCCTGCATTCAAGACACGCCGGAAAAAACTTTAAATTTTAGATGAATTTGTAATTTACACATAAACTTCCACCATGCTACAAAGTGATCTGCATTAGGTGAAGACCGCACATTAACTATTGCGCGGAAAACCAACTTAACCGAGCTTTCCCCAATTCGGGAAATTAGAGAGGACCACGAGTCATTTTGGTCCGTCAGGGTGAATGGTAAATTTATCATGGGGGCGGGGTTGAAGAGATCTCTCTATCAAGCACTTGCAGATCATTGAAGACTTCGGTTATCATGGCCTGTTGTTGCCAAAGAGAGAAATCTTGTAAATTTGTCAACATTTTCCCTTGTGGAGGTAGCCATGGATCAAACCAGAAAGAAGTTGAGTTCCACTCCCCAGTTTGCGTATCACCATTGTCCTTAGTTGAGGAAGGGTACTAGAGATACTATTCCAAATCCAGGATCATTTTTTTTTGTACACACTTTTAAATCAAATATTGAACAATTCAAAAAAGATCTTGCTCTCAAAACCTATACCCACAATGCTTCAGGTTGAGTGATGATTCTCCATCCTTATTTCAATAACAAAGCTGAGTTATAATATTTTATCTTCTCGAAGCCCATTCCACCATTTTTTTTAGGTTGACAAAAGTTCCCCCATGAAATGAGATTCAGTTGTTTGTCCATTCCAGAATTCTTGAGATATCGTATCTATTTTTGTGCAAATTGTCTTCAAGAATCTTAGACATTGTGTTTGATAGAGTGTCATAGATTGAAATACTGTCTGCATTAAGACTCCTCTTCTAGCATAAGATTGAATTGGCACTCCGAAGGTTTAAGTGTTTAAATTGATCATCTTTGATGGTATGATGTATGATAATGAAAAGAGGAAATGACTTACACACTACCCTCAAGCCAAGGACAAGGAAATTGACCTGATATTGGTCCCAAGCCAAGGTGAGCAGGACTAGACTTGGGAAATGGTGATTTTTTTATGGCCGGACCCCTTTCCTAGAGAGGATGATTAGGAGGATGAGTAGGATAAAGTGTCTAACTGGCAAATTCCCTTTTCTATTGCTTTTTGTGGTATCTGAATGCAAAAGGAAGCTAAGCAGTTAAGGCACACTGCTATAATGCTATAAGAACTTACGGACATGTGGATGTACTACAGCCCTGACTGCTGATTTGATGAATGATGAGACAGCATCACTTTTTAGACCAAGAAACTGAAACACACAACACAGACAACATGGCACTCAAGACGAGTTGTGACTGAATTCTCTACTCAAATCAACAACCCAAGCTCTACCCAAGAAACACAATGCAGTGCAAGAGCTCCTCCTGGTCGTAGAAGAAGAAGAAACGCCAGCCGACGGGGAGAAGCTCACCGGAAGTATCAGCTTGGCTTGGCTCTCTTGAGAAGAAACCCAGAAGGAAGATTAACTCCTCTGTCTACTCTAATTCGTTGGAGGAAGACTGGGAAGACAGAGACATAAAAAGGAAAGCTAGGTTGAATTCCTCTTCATCTATCTATCTTCTTTAATTTCTTCTTCTGCTGCACCTTTCTCCAAGTACCTTCCGTGCAACGATGCGCAACATGGGGATTGCCCCATCTTCAAGAGGCATAGCTGCCATAGTTGGCGTAGGACCAAAGCTTGGCCGTTCCATCGCCCGCAAGTTTGCCCATGAAGGCTACACCGTCGCCATTCTCTCCCGAGACCTTGGTGTGGGTTTTCATCTGTTAGCTACTGATTTCTTCATTATTTTTTATTATTAAATATACTCTTACGTCTTCTTCTTCTTCTTCTTCTTCTTCTTCTTCTTCTTCTTCTTCTTCTTCTTCTTCTTCTTGCCTTCAATCTATGATGATATGGGTAGGGAGACTCTCAAGATTTGCAGATGAGATAGCAAGAGAAGAAAAAGCGCAGGTATTTGCGATTCGCATTGACTGCTCGGATTCTCGAAGCGTGACAGAAGCATTCGAAGGGGTTCTCTCACTTGGGTTCGTGGAAGTTCTGGTCTACAACGCATATCAACCGGCTTCATGGCAACCTACAAGTATTGTCAACATTCCAATCGATTCTTTCCAGAAATCCCTTGCTGTCTCCACTGTCGGTGCTTTCCATTGCGCCCAACAGGTTTTTTTATATTTTTTTATTCACATCATCGATCAATCCTCAGAAGATTTGCCCAGTTTTAATGTTTTCCTAAAATGAAGCTTGTTCTGTTTCTACCCATCTTTCCCTTTTGGGTTCTTCCGAAAAAGGTTCTTCCTGGCATGGTGGAAAGAGGAAAGGGAACTATCCTCTTCACTGGCTGTGCTGCTTCTCTCAATGGCATTGGTGGATTCGCTGATTTAAGTAAGTAACTATTCCATCTTCTTTCTTTCATTCTGAGCTGAAAAATGATTTTAAAAGAGAGAATTTCTCTTTTGCAGGCTGTGGGAAGTTCGCACTGAGGGGATTATCGCAATGCCTGGCTAGAGAGTTCCAGCCTTTGGGTATCCACGTTGCTCATATTATCATCGACGGCATCGTCGGCGCTCCTAAGTTAGTTTTTGACATCTCTTTCGTTCTTCCTTTCAAAATGAAATTTTTACAAATGGGTCGTTGATATGGTAGATGGAAACATCACTCACAGTGTTTAAAAAAATGGAAACAGATCGGGAGCGTCAGCCTCGACATCGCAGAGATCGTCGTCTGTGGGTGTTGTAGATCAGCAGCTGCAAAGCGGAAGAGAGGATGGTTCTATGGATCCCGATGCATTGGCTCAGACATACTGGAATTTGCATGTGCAGGATCGAGCTGGTTGGACTCTAGAGATTGATCTACGATCTTCTTACCAGAGATTTTTCTGAAATTTCACTTTCTTCTTCTATTTATATCCCTATATATATATATATATTCTGCAATACAAGTTGTATAATATGTCTATCAGTTGTTCTACAAAATATCCCAGTGAAGCAATTCCTGTTATGTCTCAGAACCCAGATGGGCTTTGTGTTCAAATTAAATATCTATTGTATTCAGGTCGATGATGATCAGTTTCATTGTGAATTATTTTACCTAAATAAAGAAAAAGATGGTTCGAGAGGTGTACAGTGCTTGGTTGTTGTCTGTGGAAAAGAAATGCAAGTTGCATCATTGAGGATTCCAGAATCATAACATTTGGAATCTTTCTGTGTCCCTATTTCACACTCCTACTCGGTAGAAAGATGGAAAGAACAACGATCAGTGGTAGCCCACCCAACAGAGGAGATGAAGGCAAAGTGGGAGAGGGAGAGAGAGAGAGAGAGAGAGAGAGAGAGAGAGAAAAGGAGTTGAGTTGAATGGATATTAAGGCTACTTCGTGTCGTCACTGAGGACACAAGGACTTTGGTGCTTTACAGTCTTGTGCTGCAGAATATCTTAGCCACAGACAAGGATAGGCAAATGGGAGAGAACCTGGGGGGGGCATAGGCATCTCATTATTCTCATCATGAGCCCTGGGGGTGACAGGGGACTCTTCTAGGGTCTAATCAGCCAGCAATTTTTTTTCTGTTTTATTGGGTAAGAATCAGCCAGCAATTTAGAAAACCATCATCAGAAGAAAAAGACACTAGCATGTGGCTGTCATTAGGGCCAGGGTTGGGTCATCCAACTCAGTTCTAGAATTATGTATTGTTTTATATGGTTTTATGGGTAAGATAAATGTCAGAATAAGTTCTACCAAACAAAAGAAAAAACACAAGTTCTAGAATTATGTATTGCTTTTTGGTTTCATGTATCTTTTGTTTTATAAAAAAAAAAAAATTACCACCAAAGGTTTGACTAATTTGAGATTGACCCCTGTCTCCAAGTGAATAGGTTACATGAGTTCCAGAATTATGTATTGTTTTTTGGTTTTATGTAATTTTTTTTTATAGAAAAGAATACCTTGAATAATTTGGGATTGACCAATGCCTCTAACGAATAGGCTAGGTTTCTGGCATTCCCTAGTAGTATATGGAAGATCTAGATCTTCTCTGTTCGGGCTCGTTGTCTCTCAATGCCTCCATCCTTAGATTCTTTACAGAAGAGCCTGACACAAGCTTGCCTGTGGTACACGACTACACAGGCAAGTTCAGATATGAAAGAGGAGAGAGATAGGGAGAATAGGTAGTTGGGTGAAGAAAATCGGGATGGAGAGAATAGGAAGTTAGGTGGAGAAGATTTGCACGTGCATATGTAATAGTTTTTCACCCCAAAAATTATATATGAAAAATTATCAGTTTAGAAAAGGATTAAGGTTAGAATTGAAGTCACGTTTAAGTATCTAATTTAACTTGGTCCCATAAGATATTGTGGACAAGATTAGTGCGAGCTAGGGTTTTCAGTCATTGTCAATCAAGACTTTAGGGAACATAACGATTAGCAACTTTCAGGTTTCCTTTTGTGAAAATAGCCACTTAATGTTTGTATTAACAAAAAAAAGCTAAATCAACTTTGCGTTTATAAAACTAACCATAACAGTGACTTTATGCGCACCTTGATTACCTCTTTAAGGGGATAGCTATTACATATAATTTAAACTTAAGACAGAGTTTCACCCCTAGCCCCAAGGGAATTTGAACTCTAACCTCCAATTTAGAGGTGGTAGTTTTTTATCAAATGAGCACCCTTCTGGGTTGAGTGACTACTTTTGTAAAAAGAAACCTAAAATTCCAAATCATGTAATTTTCCAAGACTTAAAAGCTTGAATATGTGACAACCCTAGGTACAACAATAAAAAAAAAAATCTTTAAGATAAATAAGGACAGATTTATTAGATATGATAGATCTGTGAAATGTTTCTATTACAATAGATATTTCGAAGTAATCTGGATCCTCTCCACTTAGCCTGCCCCGTATGGCGTATGCTGGATGAGTGTGACTGTGTGGGTGGAGGGACAGGCAAGGTGGAGAGGATCCGGACTGCGAAGACCATCACAAGCCTGAGAGTTTGGGGAAATAAAAGTTGATAATTGAATTTTGACCTGAAATTTGAAGCCAATAGTCAGCCAAAACCATGCCTCATGAACTTGTGGAAGATTTGGATAAGCTTATCCAACCATCCAACCAAAATCAAATTGGAATTACAATGACCGAAAATTTTGCTGTCCAATACTTTTTCTTCCTTACAAGCCACCACAACCAAAAGTCCCAGTTCTTGTCATGGAAGGAGAGCACTCTGTCGTCGTCCATGCATTTCAGCTTCCATATACATTGGATGTAAACTACCTTGGTCCATGAAACTGTTTATATTCATTTCTCTCACCAGACTGGAAACGGTAGTTGCTCTGACTGGGCCGTTGGTGTAAATTACCAAATTGATTCACACACTTCATTACGTTCCTTTCACCATACTGGTATGCATGGAAACCGTAGTTGCTCTGATTGTACCATTCATGTAAATTACCACCTTGATCCACAAAACTCTTTACATTCCTCTCATCATACTGGTATGCATGGAAGCCATAGCTTCTCTGATTGTACTTTTGATGTGCAGGCAAGAAAGGTGCCGGTCGCATTGCATCTGAAACTGCTTTATAGTTGTAAACATGGCATGGTCCTCTATTTGGTTCTCCCTGTAATGGGGCTTTTCCGTGGGAATCAATTTTCTGACTGTAATTTCGATGTGCAGGCACCAGCATTTGATTTGTAGAATCCCTGAAAGGTGCCAATCTCATTGCATCTGAAGTAGAACCTGCTTTGTAGTTGTAAACATGGCATGGTCCTCTATATGGTTCTCCCTGTAATGGGGCTTTTCCTTGGGAATCAATGTTCTGTGCTTTTGCAAACTGTTTGTTTCCATTGCATGGCCCTCTATTTGGTTCTCCCTGTAATGGGGCTTTCCCTTGGGAATCAATATTCTGTGCTTTTGCAAACTGTTTGTTTCCATTGTATGGCCCTCTATTTGGATTTCCCCGTGATGGGGCTAGTCCTTGGGGATCAATGTTCTTTGCTTCTACAAGCTGTTTGTTTCCATTGTGTGGCCCTCTACTCTTTAGTTTTCCTTGCAAATCAATGCTCTGTCTTTCTGCAAACTCCTTGTTTCTCTTCCTATTTGGAGATCCTTTATGGTCAAATTTATTCCTATGCTTGCTCGCAGGCCTTGTTGTTCTTGTGGCTTTAAGACGCCGTGCTTCCCCACCTCTTTTGTGCTTTTCAGCAAGTACTATGCATCTCTCCTCTTCATTATCCCAGCACTAAATGAAAGAAACATTATAGATAAGATGGTTTGTACTCTTTATCAAGGATGTCAAGTGGAGTGATTACAGATATAGTTATAATGGATGATTAAAAGGAAAAGCAATAAGAGATAAGATTAGGGAATATTGACAGGAATGATCCAGTCGTTGTGCAATAAACACCAATTTGTGCACCAGTGAGGAGTGATATGATGCAACATAGATTTCAGGCAGAAAAGAAAGAAAATGTTCCAATTATAGAAATAAGAAAGCATTACATATGGATAGTTGATTTACCTGTCGAACAGTCCTGAATCTGTATAGATTACGGCCCTTCACAAGCAATGGAAAAAGTGGAGGCAATGTCTTGAAGCCCTTACTCCAGAGTACTTCCACCTTGTGACACACAAAAGTTGTAATCACTAGCATGTTGAAACATGGGGATACTTAACAAGTTCATCCTTCAGAAACCGATTAGTAGGTGGAATCAGGGTATAAATCTATAGTTTTAAGGGACCACAACTAAATGGATCAAAGCAAGGAAAAAAGGGATGATTGATGTTTGGTAAAACAGGTATCCTTCATAAGCCCATTGAACTGCACTAGGTAAATTGCAATATCCCACCCAATAGTCAACCTTATATCTTCCAAAATTCCTCCCACTTACTGCAATCTTACCGTGAAGGTATGTTGTTGTTTTGCTGCACCGTAGCTTTCCTTTACAACCCTTCCTGCAATAGTCCGTTTTTGCAGAGAATCCTTATTTCTTGTTACTTTGTCATATCTATGTAAATCAGAAGCTCAAGTACAATCAAGTAAGAAAACTTTGGTTCCAGATGGAAAACAACACAGATTATGAAATGGTGAGAGAACAAGAAAGATTTGAAAATTTTCAAATACCTCTCATGAACCCTCTGTGTAAACAAAACAACGTCACCAGTACAGACATCACCTGAAAAGGTAGAATGTATTTCCCTAAATAATGATACCACTAAAACATATAAGATTAAATAAAATAAAAAATAAAAAGCACTCTACCTGTACAGTTAATGGAGAATGAGGATCTTGGATATAGTTTTTCACCCATTCCTTCTTGGACCCTAAGAAATGAAAAATTACAATGATTGACTTCCTGAGTATTTTAAAAGGAAAGGTACAAGCTGCAAATATGATTGAAGGATGACAAAATTTTCATCCAATAAATAAAGACAATACTAGATACAAGCAGGAAAAAGGTGTACAAAAACATAGTTATATTATTAAACTGAAACAATAAAATCTCACCACTAACAGCAGAACATAAACCATTAAGTGACAATAATTGAAGAGGTATGAAACAAAATAAAACTTGACACAAGTTGATCTTCCAGGCCAATTATAGGCCATGAGATAATCAGAGCTCAACATATCTAATTGGAGTATGAGATATCATGATAAATAATGTGTAAAACTGTATCTCTCTGCATGAAAAAGCAAACCTCCAATGCTCTTTTATTCGTTGTATACAAACTGCTTTCTTCCCTGTTAATCTCAATCCATGCTTCCGCAAATATGCTTTGCAGTCTGCCAGTTTAAATTCTTTTATATCACTCCCTCCTACAGAGCATTATAAACAAATTATCAGTAACCTCAGATGTTCAACCAGAAGTCCAGGAAAAGCACCTTTCGTTTGCAAGGAACTTGAAGACCATAACCGCAACAAAATTGCAACAGATTGGCTGATCAAGACACATTAGTCGAATATAGTCAAAAGACATGGAAACTGATAATGATGAAAGAGAAAACTAGGATTCCCACCGGATGGATTCATATTAATACATTTCGGTATTTGAGTTGATCATTTCATTTATCCACAATTTTAGACAGCATGAAACTTTCCAAGCGCAGAGACTATTTTGAATTGATAAACAAAAGTGACTCACAAAAAATGTATCACTGATGGCTAAAGAATTAAAACCAATATCTTCGTATTTTACATAAACCAACAGAATCAACAAAGCCTTATCTACCTTTTTTAAGTTACCACACTAATCTTGTTGTTAGAAAAATTTAATACAGACAACATGAAACTTTCCAAAGTGCAGAGACTCTTTTGAATTGATAAACAAAAGTGACTCACAAAAAATGTATCACTGATGGCTAAAGAATTAAAACCAATATCTTCATATTTTACATAAACCAACAGAATCAACAGAGCCTTATCTACCTTTTTTAGGTTACCACACTAATCTTGTTGTTAGAAAAATCTAATACATTTGAAATTATTAATATTGTAAGTCTTTAGAGTCCATGAATACTCTTTCTTTATTTTTTTGGGTTTTTTTTATTTCATTTGCATTAATTGAAGTTCATCTGACAAGAACACATCACCATAGCTTATTTTCCATCATCTTATTGTTAATCAGGGTTGTGAAATGTTACTGAAATGCATTCCCCTATTTAAGTCTTGCACTCCGTCTAAACTACATTCATCTCGGCATTTTCTCAAATTGGTCTACAAGAGCCTAAGACAAGTTCCATCTATGCCTTGCTTTCCATGACTGCACATATCATATGTTCTAGCTCTAGCTTATCAGTACGTCGAGACTTTGGTCATTCCACAAAAGACTTTCTTTGCCAATACGCTAACCGATTCTCTCTAGAGATATGATTAAAAGATCAACATTTTTAACGGATATATTTCTTGGTTCTCAAACATCAGGCATAAACACTCCAGTCTTATGAGGCACAGAACAAGAAAAACTGAGTTACAAACATGACAAATGTTAACTCAGCATTCTCACATCCTAGATTTTCTGACATGCTTAACATTAATAGAGATTATGGATGTATTTATGGATTGTAGAGCCTAAAAGATCTTGGATGATACTTCTCTTGCGTGAAAGGTACAAATCATTAAAATGTACGAGATCAACTCTGTTCAGTACACATAGATGAATTTAAGCAAACGATAATATAAGATAATATAAGTTTAGTGCAGCTGAATCAGATGGATGGAAATTGAAAATTTTCGTGACAAAATTCATGATTTAATAAATTTCTGACACTTAACGGAGGATCTAGGATTCCATCGAAAAAGCTTCAGGAATTCGCCTTACCTTTGAGAAGGTCGATGACTCTGTTGCAGCTATCTTCACCGTCAAACACCTTGGTCGACTTTAAACTATCTTCATTGTCGAACACCTCGGTCGACTTTAAACCGCATTCGTCATCATCACTATCTTCAGAAGACTCAAGATCTGCTTCTTCCTCCTCGTTCCAGTCGCTCCCATCGTCCCTGATGCCGCCACCGCACGTAGGAAACACAAATTCAACACAAGAAATCAAAGGCGTGCGCGGAAGACTATCATCATCCAAAATTTTCACACTTAACAAAAGATCAGGCAAGGAATAGGGAAATAATACCTGCCGGATTCACTACTCGTCTCTTCGTCGTCTACTTCAATATCTTCTTCTGGTTCAGAGGAGAGGTAAACGACTTCTTGCTTTTCTTTCTTCTCAGCCATGTCGTCCACTTCAGTATACTCTGTGATTCAGGGGAAAGGCAAAAGAACCAGGCGAGCGTCATTTTGTGACCGCATTGATCGAGATCAACGGTCGATTTTCAAATTTGTTTGAGCAGGCCAACGGTAAGTTTTATGTAAATCGAGGATACGTGTCGAGCCGTCTATCACGACCTACATTTAATCGTGATGGATTTGATTAATCACTAATGACTAATGAGTATGTATCTCAGTTTTGATAGACGATATAGCAATGACACGATACTGACACGTATCGGAGACTTTTGATTCAAATTGGTACGTACCTTTGGGGCCCGAGAACATTCAAAATTGGGCGAACTTACCAGTTTTTCTCGTCATGGTAGTTATCGGTTTAGCTCAACAGAGCAAGGTTTAAAGTCTCATATTGGTCCAAGTGGTAAGCAGCTTGGTTTGCTTAAGCAAAATTCCGATATCGAATCTTTGTGGATGCAAAAAATTCCGCTGGAAAACTCACCCACCACAGCCAGGTGTGCGACGCGGGTCGAACACCGGTTTATAAACCGGGGTTGACAAACCGAAAAGAAAGAAAAAAAAAACCACACCCTCCGCGTATCCTTCTATTACTCAAAAGGAACGAAGCTCCAAATTAATGAATTGTACAGAGTTTGCAGGTTCATACATAACAAAAACAGAATGGAATTCAGAAAGGGAGCTCCAAAAGTCATCCATCCGGGGCCCCTCCCCCCCCCCCAAAAAAAAAAAAGTGCATTAGATTTTTAAACGCAAAGGTAAATATTGAATCTGGCATTCTGGCCATCGATACAAATCGCCAACAGGAGAAAGTGAAGACAAGGAGATTTCTCATTTCCACCTGCACAGTGATATCTCCCTTGTTCTCTGAGTTTTCAAAACAATTTTGAATGCAAAGCTAAAACATCAGACCTGGTCATGGATGGAAATTGTCAACCACTGAGAAAGAGAAAGAAGAATAAGGGAGAAAAGTATCACAAAGCCAAAACTATTAGAGATTTCTCATTTTCACTCTGAAAGGAAATTTAGCAGTTCCAGACAGATTAATTGAATAGGGAATGGAGACACAGAGACTGAAATGGACCGAAGTTAGGGCAGGATGATCCAATCGGACAAAACCTTTTCTCTTTAAGGTGGGGCTAAAACAGAACATATATTGTGTGCTTTCTGCTACAGAGATCGCTTACAAATACTCTCTGCTACAAATCACACCTAACTAAAAGATTACACAAACTACCGATTCTGTCTCAGGAAGGACACCCCCCCCCCTCAAAAAAAAAAAGCCAAGCTCCCCTCCTTCCCCCCTGCAACAATTCATCGTATACCGTATACCCAAGCTTTTGAACATCTACTATTTGCACCAAGTGGGGTTGTGGTTTCGTGTCGGCACTGGTAAACTACCACTTGTTCAGCTCCATCAGCCAGCCATTGTGGCAGAACTGTACTTCCAAGGGTTCAAATGCACAGGTGTATATATATTTCTTATTTTAAACTTATTGAGCCTTTGCTAGTGTTCGACTTGATACCCCATGCAACAATTTGACAAACCCAAGGAAGCTCAATTTCCCGTCGGTATGCCTTATCCAATCATGCAGAACAGCATGGACTGGGACGGAAGGACCAAGCCCAAGTTCCTGAAACAGCATTTTCAAAATTAAAGATTAATCCAGGCTCCTGTATGCATGGTACAGCGCATATATGCTAACAGCAATTCTTCCACTAGGCTAATCATAGAGATCCATGAATTGAATCTGTCTGGGAATAAATGTTGTGATCAACAAGTATACATACCGAAGCAAGTTCATCAATGACAATTGCCCTGTTCCCATCCTTCTCAAAGATTTCATATGCACAACGAGCATGTTGCTCCCAACGGTCAAGTGCCTCAAGTTGATGTACACTTAAGGCTGCAGCACAAAATTCTTCAAAATCCATCCTTCTGTACTGAAGTGCAAGTAGCTGTTAAATTAAGGCAGCAATGTTAAAGTTCTTTAACTCTGTAAATCATATAATGATAACACCAAAGTCTTTTCAGGGGAAAAAGTTCATCTGCCATAAATGGTCAAGGAGAAAAATACCGATGCAAGGAAATCATGGGCACGTGACTCTTTCATTGCATCTGTTCCATTTTTTATCAATGCCTGGCAAGAGAAAACAGCTTGAACATGCTTGAGAAGTATCTAGAAAAGAAATTTAAACATTCTGTAGGAAAATAAAAAGGATACTTACTGCCTTAATACTTTCCAAGTTTATGCTGTTATTTTTATTTGGCTCTAATAGTACAAACTGCTCTTTCAAGTAAGATAGTTCATCCACAGTCAAAGTTTTAGACAGTGCCTGCCACAAAAAACAAGTAAGAGGAGAAAATGAAACTTTTCTTTCTTTTTGGATGTGTACATAAATCTGATGGTTTTAAACATGCAATAATACAGCCTCAAATAACTATTAAAGCATACATGGGGATGAATTGGGGCATGGAATCATTTCATGTTGCATGACAATGGGAAGAATTTGACAAAAAGTAGATGGAGGAATAGGGTCTGAATGTGTGTAGGTAACCATAGACCAGAAAATAAACAAAAAGTTGGGGAAAGAAGATGATGGAAAGAAGGAAATCTTAATATTATTTACCAGATCCTAGTTATAGCAACTAGGATACGACTCACCTAGAAACCCTCTTGGATATTACCCACCAGATCTAGTTCCCATGATCGACAAGGCAAGATAGCATTAAAGCTCTTAGCAATCAGCATGCAATTCAGCAATCAAATCTGTCTTCCATTTCCCATGATGGGGGTAGTTAAAAAGGCTTATCAGACTTTAAAGCTCAGCTTCACACTTCCTGACTAATAGCTAACTAGGTAGCTGACTGACCCTAACTCACTTCCTATAATTAGGAAGCACTGGGCCATCCTCTTTTCTGGAGGTATGAGCAGCCTACTGACAACATACCATGTAACTAGTTTTAGTTGGACCATCTAAAGAATCAAAATCAAACCAGCTGAACCACAGTTCAACACTAAGTGCTGAACCACGGTTCAACACTAAGTATAGCTATCATTCTACTACTACTCTTACTTGGACAGCTGCTTTGGACTTGCAGATGTAGGTCTGTGGATCTGGACCATTTAGGTATTCAGATACACGTTACAAGATTACTTCCAATCCTATACTGCAAGAAGTAGAGAAATCAAAGTAAAAGCATCATTCCATTCTTTGTCTTCTATAAGTGTATGTCACTCAGTCACTCCATCACCAATACCATGCAGCCTATGTATGATTTATGTGACTCTGATTGTACCTGTGAAATTTCTGATTGTATAGCAGAAAATCAGGTTAAACTATAGGTTGAACTTAAACAACTAGTGATCACTAGAGAAAAACAGCGCCCCAGAAGTCCTCATCTTGCAGGATAACATGTTCGGATACAAGTGTTATTGTTTGTTTTAAGGTGACTCAAGTTGCCTTAGTTTAGAAAATTTGTGGTGAAGTATTACCCAAGTTATTAGGGTTAAGCCATATAAACAGCATTTAGGAAACAAGCAAAAGGTATAAACATTAAATTACTGGGCAATTATACCGTACATATCCATGTGTGACCATCCATGATATCAATTAGAAGGAATCAAAAATAACAAAACAAAAAACTGCAACAATTAAGACTGTTCTAAGACTTCACTCCTTTCATGTAGTGGAATATAGAAGCAAGTAGAGAAGCATATTATTCTTCAGTGAAGTAAACAAATCGACAGTTACCATACCAGCAGAGCTGCCTTCCGCAGAGATGATGAGCGCATGTATGCTTTCATAAGTTTGAATACTAGAATATCAAGGGGAACTTTTATATCATTGTACTTTCTAATCCAAGGATGGCCTGAAGAGGAGGGGGAAAGAAGAAGACAACTAAGAACAGTATTTTAAGGAAGATAACATTGGACACTTTCGGGTGGGGGAGGGGGAAGGGAGACACTCACATAGGGCTTGAGCAGCAGTTAATCTTTTGCGTGGATCTTTGTTCAATAAGCGCTTGACGAAGTCCTTTGCTTCCAAAGACAAGGTAGGCCAAGGTGGCTCATCAAAACTTGGATCAGCTTTTAGGACTGCTCGAAAGATTCCAGATTCAGTCCTGGCCCAAAATGGACGACTCCCACATAGAAGAATATAAGCAATAACACCAATGCTCCACACATCAGCTTCTGTACCATAAGATCTATGAAGGACTTCTGGTGCAACATAATATGCACTTCCTACAATGTCATTAAGTCTTTCGTCTGCAAAGCAGTCAAATCACTGGAAACTGTTTATGAACAGTCACACACAGGAAACCTAAAAGACCAACAGAGAGGTCATATGAGGAGTAAGGACCAACCTGGTTTGACAAAATCTGACAAACCAAAGTCTATGGCCTTCAACTCTGAGTTTTCATCCTTAGAAGTGAAAAGGAAATTCTGAGCCAGATAAATGGTAGATTCCAGAGTAAGAATACATCAAATTAAACAAGATAGAAACACAATCTTATTTAGTAGAAGAGGCAGGAAGTCGGTAAAGAATAAACTAAATACAATTGTCTAAAATGAATACGATTGACAGGATAAATTCAACGAGATCTTCAGCAATAATAGACTTCCAAAAAATTGATTACAGTGGACCATCAAAATGTTGAACATTCTTGGATGCCTATATAAGGGACTAGCATCTTCTCTCACTCAAGTACCTATATACTTTTAATACTCACTTTCCGGACAACGAAAGGGAGAAAAAGATTAGCCTCTTCTGAAATCAAAAGCAAAAAGAGAGGAACCATCTTGGTTACATTCTAAAATCCTACATCCAATCTCGTCCAGACATCGGGATTTCCAACTATGATTAATGTCATAGACCAGCATTCCCTAATAAGTCCAACATAAGACTTTCCATTTCCTTTTATCCCCAAGAAGAGTTAGTCTTATATGAAACACTTTAATTGTTCTATGGCAATAACACTTACAGAGGATTCAAGAAAGCAAAATCTGAAACCCAATGAAATCCCTGAGATGACATTCATTCTTCTTCCCCCCCCCCCCCCCCCCCAACATTCTAAAATCCTACATCCAATCTTGTCCAGACATCAAGATTTCCAACTATGATTAATATCATAGACCAGCATTCCCTAATAAGACCAACATAAGACTTTCCATTTCCTTTTATCCCCAAGACGAGTTAGTCTTATATGAAACACTTTAATTGTTCTATGGCAATAACACTTACAGAGGATTCAAGAAAGCAAAATCTGAAACCCAATGAAATCCCTGAGATGAAATTCATTCTTCTTCCCCCCCCCCCCCCCAAAAAAAAAAAAAAAAAAAATTCTGCTGACCAGAGCCAAGTAATTTATCATTTCATTGAACAAAAAGGAGATAAAATGACTGATGTTGTAGCCATGCATCCTCTAAACAAAAATTAACCAACCATAGATGAGATATAGAATGCCATTCATACACCAATGAATCCCAGCAGGAATTAAAATAATATGGTGCACCTGACAAACTCGTTACAGGATAAACCCACACTAAATACTTGACCATATCAACATACAATCTGTTGAAAACTCCAGTCATTTTATAGAAATCAGACCACAGAATAAGGTAATATCGGAAAACAAAACATTGCCTTTATAATTAGAGTAATTGTTCTGATGCCCCAACACAGAAATCTTAATACACTGACACCCCCCCCTTTTATGTTTCATAAGCATAGGTATCTCGGAGTTGGACTTGCATTAGACACATTAGTCCAGCCCATTAATGTTTTCCATTAAATCACCGTTCAAGGTAAAAAATTCCAAAACTACCCCTAATTATATATGAGATGACCATAATACCCCTACCCTAATTTGGGTTGTCTTCTTCCCCTTGGTTAATCCCCTAAAAACTAATCTGCCATTGAAAGCCATCAGTTGATCCATCCTGCTCTCACTTTTCTCAACCCACTCTCTTCCTTACCAGGCATCTTTTCAGTTCTTGTAGCTCACCCCCCCCCCCCCAAAGAAAAAAAGAGCACTAGGTTCATCTGAACAAGGCATCCATCAGTATTACTTTTCCACTCTGATCAAGCACTGGTGCCTGGAGCAAGTCGCTTGAACGCTATTAGATGCAGAGTGCAGCACTTGGGTGGAGATTCTGTGTACTCGCCATTAACTCTGTTGTTGAGCTTCAGCGACAGGCCTCCTACCGAAATGGCTCCTCTATTTCTGGATTGTGATTTCGAGCATTGGCTCATTGTCATCGATAAGCCTGGTGGTGAGGGTGCTACCAAGCAGCAGATGATCAATTGCTATGTTCAGACTCTAGCGAAGGTCCTTGGAAGGTGAAGTTCACTTTTATGTGTTGAGTTGTTGGGTTCCAAATTTTATGGGTCCTTTTCCCTTTGATCATTTTGTTCATTATATATCTACCAAATTTAGTGAAGAGGAATCGAAGAGGAAAATTTACAATGTTTCACAAGAGACGTACTTTGGTTTTGAAATGAAATTGATTAGGAAACATCAACTAAGCTGGAAGGTTTGTCAGGATCAGCTCATATTTCACTGTTTTTGTCTTTCTGTCTTATGAATGGTCGTTTTTTGTTCGCATGTCTTCCTGAAGTCCTCTTTATGCTTCCAGATTCATATGTGGATGCAGAACAAGGAAGGGTTAACTAGCGAGGGTTTGGCAGGGGGTTGAATCAATGGAACTTAAGAAGATGGATGGGGTTTGATGGGCCATCTTGGGGAAAAAAAGATTTAGGGCGCACACGGAGGGTAAGTCCACCTGAGGATTCTACCAAGAGAAACTGAAGGAAGACTGATACAGTTGATGCTCCTATCACTAGGTCTGTTGTTCATGGCTGATCTACAAAATCAATTCCTGAGATTCTGATTTCTTATTGTACCATATTCTTCAAGCTTCCAAAGAATTTTGAAAATCACCCATGTAGAAAACCTTAAGACAGAAGAGCTAACAATACCATAGACAGGTTACTGAATCTCTTTTCTGGGTTTGCTTTCTTTACAAACTGCAAAATAAGGTGCTCAGGAATATACTGGACTTTTCAACTTTAGTCCTCACCCCTATAGAGGGGTATAATGGTCTTTTTGCTTCTAGTACTAACAGGTCTAACCGAAAAAGGGCGTGTCTATATGAAATTTAAAGTGGGCGTCAGTATATTAAGGTTTCTGTTTTGGGGTGTCATTGCCATTTGCTCTTATAGTTCAAGTCACTCTTTGGCACTAAGCAATCAATCTCTCCATGCAAGTCATTGAATACCATATTCAAGAAGTTTCTACATGCATTTAACTACTATATCTATATATCTATTTGCTAGGTGGAAGCTGCTCTGCCACAAGCTGTCCAGGATATACTGCCCGACAGTTCTCTTCACCTGTTCCTTTTTATTTGTTTCTGTTATTATTCTTCTTTCTAGTACAGAAATGCCAACCCAACCAACTGCACATTTTGTCACAATTTATTCATTCAAGAAACTCACTTCTTAATCACCAGAGAAATTTCTAATTAGTTATATCTGTTTATGACAAAATTTTTGACATTCTTATCCAACTAATCCTCCTAATTCTCTGCTATATATATCATAGTCTTACATGGCCAGTTGATATCTACTTAGATTCCTCCATAATTTCAAAAAGATAATCCTAGATGCTTAAAATTACTGCAAACCTAGCTGTTCTACATGAACACTGTTCTGTTTTTCTTACAGGTAAAGAGTGATTTTATTAACAAAAAGAAGGAAGAATGTTTACAAAGCAGGGAACCTAGAGCTCCTCCACAACAACAGATAAAGAAAAAGGAAAAGTGAAGGCCATAGCTCAAAAGGTTTGTATATCATTTTGATTAGCTCTCATAGAGCAACTTAACAGGAACAGTCAACAGGATGTCCCAAACTGTTCAAGTTTTGTACTCTGCAAAGCCAGAAGTAAATAACTTAGAAAACCAAGATTATCCAAATCATCCTGTCAATTTTTGGGTCAGAGATCTTTCCAAAGGAACTTAAGGAATAGAACAGCTTTCCCCTTCCTTCTATGCACGGATATCAAAAACAATTCTGAGTTACCTCATAGCGTAACAGGCACCAAAATGATAGGGATGTCTATACCTCTGGTTTAAGATCCCGATGGACCACACCTTGGAGATGGCAAAATGCAACAACATTCAATATCTGCACCATAACTGCCCTTGCATCATCTTCTGAGTACTTTCCACCCCTATGGAAGTAGCAAGAGTTCTTAAGAGCTACAAACTACTAACAAATCAAATTGATTTGCATAGTCACCCACATTTTTAAAGCCAGAAAATAGCAAAAGTATAGCAATTTTAACTTCAAGCAAGTTGAAATGCACTAGTAAACTAATACCTTGAAAGAATCCGATCTAAGAGCTCTCCTCCTTCACACAGCCTGAAATGTACATAAACAAATCAACAGAAGTTAAAATATGGTTCAAGCAAGCAATAAACAGCACCATTTGATATCCAATTCATACATGCCAAGTAGATAGGTCTTATACACATCAAGAGAAGACAAGCAACAGAGGGGGGGGGGAATATAGACTCGCAAATGGACTTTGGAAGCAGAACAGTGAAGTATTTATCAGGTTGAAAAATGACAGAGGTTTTACATGTTCATTTCACCAGTTTTTTGGTTCGTGAAAATAA
This sequence comes from Hakea prostrata, assembly GCF_041222555.1. Lineage (NCBI taxonomy): Eukaryota > Viridiplantae > Streptophyta > Magnoliopsida > Proteales > Proteaceae > Hakea > Hakea prostrata. Next base: position 9,104,975 of record NC_142604.1, on the reverse strand, counting down.
GGTGACAAGTAAAAATGGGAGATATTAAGGAGATAAAGAAAATAAAATGGAAATTGCAGGAATTTGTTTGAAACGATAGAACAAGCACCGTTACATGCATCGGGAAAATCATGTAAGCTCAAGAACCACCCCAAATTCCAAGTGATGTCAGATGTTGCACCATTAAGGTAGCTTACAGAAAGTAGGCCTACATAATGAACATGTCAAGTATGACTTCTGCAAAATTAAAAATAACTAGTTGCTATCATTTTAAAATTCTTGATTTTTTTCCCCTGCTATCGATGTGTGTTCACAATTTTTACGATGTAATTAAAAGATTAAAGAGCAATATAGATATTTGGAAGAATAAAAAAGTAACATAAGGCATATACATGCAACATATAATAAATTTACCCCCCAAAAAATATTTGGTGGTTTTCATTCTAATATGGTTTTTAAACCTGTTCTTGGATATATCTATTTTTCTTTGTAAGAACCCGGCTTGCTGAATTTTCAGGTAACAAGACATCACCTCTACGTTTTCTAATAGAAACCAGAACTAACTTAGGGATTGTGTTAAATGGTTTGACTAAAGGTACATATAAAAACAGAAGTTGTTTGGACTTCTTCATCCAAACTTGGGAGAAGTAGTGCAAAGCACTGGCAGAGTTCTTCAGGTCCACTCACTCCATCTTAAGCTTAAATTATGTCATTTCAGTAGCAGAATAATCATCAGATCATATCTTAGTTATGGTTGATGCAACTTAGCTCAGATTCAATGACTCATTGGCCAAATGTTACTAGTGCCCATCAATTTTTTTTTCTAGTGGTACAAGATCCTTCTGTCCAGCACTAGCTGGGACTAGGACTCCAAAATTTATCAGAATAGCATATGATCATTTGGGATTTTGATCTTCACTTCAGCACTACAGATTCTATAAAACAAATTCCAAGAACAACTACAAAGAATCAAGCAATCTATCTTGTGAGATTGAATTTTAAATAGCTATTCTAAGTTCTAAGCTTACTCCATCACTATATAGACGTTGTCATGGTCTTCATACGCATCATAAAACTGCACTAGATTGCCACATCCTGTCAAAGCTCTCAAGATTTTCACCTCTCGCCTCACATCCTCAATGGCAATGGCTGTAGTCATCTGCCAACAAGGGTTTAGACCAACATTATTAATAAGACACATGGAATAGCATCTAGAACCATGCAATGCCTGTACACATCATAAATCCACAGAAAGCGCACAGATCTCTTTAAGAAATAAAATTTTGTTGGTTTTCATCAAATATTGAGTCAGATAGTTACAAGGATTAATTAAATATTGCCATTTAATGATCATTCGAAATAAATCAATTTGACTACCATACTGCGCAAGCTCCTTGTTAACAGACATAACAAATCACATTTAAGAAGATTTTATTCAGTTCCTAATCAATTACTACTCTCTTCTAGTGGTTGGAAAACTGTTCTTGGTTTAGCCTCATCTTCCTCCCCTTACGAAGTACAAAATCCAGTGGGAAGTTTTGAAGACTTATGGAGCTAGTGCCGGTTTGGAACACCACCAGTGACTGAAGCAGTACCCCTTTGATGGTTTCTCAATCCGATCTCTCACTCGAAGAAGACAGCCACTTGATTAGTATAAAATACGAGATTATGAGAGACTTCTTTTTTCAGTTATTGTTTTACTGTCCAACCAAGCTGCACCTCTACATCATAAGTTGTCAAAGACCGTCCATGCAAAATGTCAAAACATTCTCAGCCGAGGCACCAGTTCCATGTCCCAACAGAATATTCTTAGGTTCAGAATCTAGGTTCTCAAATCTCATCCAGTGGTCCACCGTTGTCTCTGGATACCAACTCAGCCAAGATATTTTCCTTTTAACTTCAGCCCTTTTGGTTCCCTTTAGGTTCATGACACTTTTGGCTTTTTAGGCTCTCAAATGTCCCCCCCCAACCCCCTTTGTCCTCCTCCCTGCTGCTTCCTCCATGCCAGCCTGGTAAGCTTGCCACCACTACAACTTTTTACAAGTGATGGCTTTTATCAACCCAAAAGTTTAGTATGACAGCCTAGGTTTGTGGTGTACCAAAAATTTTCCTTTTCAACTTAGCCCTTTTTGTCTCATTGCCAGGTCATGACCGTGGAGATCTTTTCCAAGCCAAGATAATTTGTCCTCTCACCTTCACACCCAGCCCGCCCCCCTATTTATAAACTTTCTTCGATTTTCTTGTTGCTCTGTTCTTGTGGGTTCCCCTTTGTTTTTGTCCTTTTTTTTCCTTCTTTTCATTTTTTTAATATAATTTTTTTTTTTTTTTGGGGAAAAAACTATTTATAAACAAGTGAAACCATTGGCTTTTAAAAGATCACACCCAAAAGATGTAGTATGACTTAGGGCCCTAGGTTTGTGGTGTACACTGCACATAAATTTTCCTTTTCAACTTCAGCCCCTGGTTTTGGTGGCCATATGGCCTAGTTAGGTCATGACACTTGTTGGAAAACTTTTTTTAGGCCCTACAAATAGTGCCATAACGTCCAAACTCCTTGGGTGCCTCGGGTCACCTTGCTTTTTCTCTATGTCCCAGCACCATGGTAAGCTTGCCACCACTACAACTATTTATAAACAAGTGAAACCATTGGCTTTTAAAAGATCACACCCAAAAGATGTAGTATGACTTAGGGCCCTAGGTTTGTGGTGTACACTGCACATAAATTGATCGATATCACATATCACCACAAGTTTCCTTCAAATGTCTTAACTACAAGTTCACTATCTTTTTTTATTTTTCTTTTTTTTTTGTGGGGGGGGGGGGAGAGAGCAGTCCTTCAAGATCTGACTGAAACTGTTAAGTCCACCAAGAGTTGGTCAGAATTGAGACCAATAAATGTTAAGTTACTGGTATTTATCTGAAATCAATTGCAATTATTTAACCTGATACAAAATCAAAATTTCGGTCAAGTCTCTGCTTCTTTTGTTTCATGGCTGGTTTTGCTTTGGTAGCCTCAAATACCAAGATATTTACCAAGATCTAGAACTACACTCCTTAGAACTTATCTGCATGTGTTGTTAAAAAAGAAGGTAGTTAACAGCATCCATGTATGCAAAGGTTTAAAAAAAATTAGTAGGAAACCATTCAAACAAAACTATTACAGTGTTTTTTTTTCTTTCTCTCAGGCTTTTCTGATTGATCTTTCCTGTTGCTTCTCTTCCTCATTTACATTGCAGTTTTGTATTTAGAAATTAATCTGTATTTTATTCCATCAAGATACACACTTGAAACCAGAATGAAATCTCAAATCAAAGATTTTAACGGATTTTAGAAAACCTGGAAGCATATTGCGAATTTGAAGAACAGATAGAGGGCTGACGTTATTTCGGCTCCAATCAACATAATCGTCAGTTCTGTCAAATGGCCAAATCTATCAAGTGAGTTTCACTAATGCTCTCTATGTCAACCGCAGTTCCCTAAAGTCACTACGCAGATCCATCAGAAGCAGTCTCTGATCCCGTGAAGCAACGTCCACTTTCAGTTTTTAAGTTTCAAGTGACAGTGAGTTAACACTTGAAAGTTGCATTTCAAGGAGAAAATGTATTTTAAAGAGAGAAGCATACATCAGATTCAAAAGATTACGGAGCTCGCAAGATAATATCTGAACAATTGGCGCCATTTAAAGTAGTCTCCGAAAGGTGGAAGCTCCGGGATTCACCAGTCACTCAAATAAACCAACAAAAAAGGAAAAACTTGTTCTGTCAATCTACTGATGCATGAAGAAAGAGATTCGATACCTTTGCTTTTGGGATGACTTTAACGGCAACTTGTTGACCCTTGAGCTCCCCTTTCTTAAACTTAGCGGCACAAGTATACCCAAAATGACCACGCCCGACCTCATCCCCAAGCTCATACTTGTTTGCGAAGTGCTTGGAGAATCCAAAGCTCTTATCAAGCCCAGCTACGGCCTCCGTCTCACCTCCTTCTGGTATAGCAGTCTCGTTTGGCTTCACTGATCCATGGCGCCGCGCCAACAGCGCCCGAATGTGCTTGGCCGGAGACGGTGGTGGGAAGGGACGCTTGAAAAACCTCCTCGGTGTAGAGTTTGAGCTCGAATTTGCTGGAGATTTCTTAGAAAATAAGTAATGTGCAGGACTTGGACTGTAAAAAGGGAAGAAAGGAGACTTCTTCACCACCTCCAGATCCTCTTTCTGCTGCTGCTGCTGATGATTTTCGGCTCCTCCATTAACTGTTTCAGTTGGAGGAGGAGGAGGGGAGGAGAAGTCTTGGGAGGTTCTCCATGCAAGACCAGCTCCTCTTTTCTTGCGTAAGGATTAGGTTTCGTGGAAGGTGTGGAATTGCAGAGGCCCATTGATCACTAAAACCACAATGCAAGAACAAATTCACCATATACTACTGCATATCTGGTTAATCACCTCTCTCTCTCGTTGTGCTCTCTCTTTCTACTTCTACTTCAAAACCCAAGAAAAGAAAAAAGATTGATAAAGCTAGAAGAACAGAAGGTAAGAGAATTTTGATCGGAACAAGAGATCTGAGAGTAGAAAGAAGGAAACTAACGGTGCTTTCGCTTTTTTCTGATACAGTGTTTACACATCAACGGGCAGATTATCCAGCCTGAATATCTTTCTGCCACGTGGTGTTCATCTATTCCGTTAGCAGTATTTTTTCAAAAAATATAATCTGTATTTATTAATTGCCTCATTACGCGCGGAATTTAATACCTTCGTCACAAGAACCGGTGAGCTTTCATGTGCAATAAATTCTGGTGACGGAGTAGACGGATTTCTAGGGCGATACTTATCTGACTGATACATCGGGATATATATGATATCGGTGATTCGGTGCTACTTACTCTCACGCGCGCGTAGAATAGCGAGCCATAGTTATCCATTCAAACTTGGTTTGGTCCGGTTTATCAGTTCAAACTCGAAGCCGAACCAACACTAAAACCTGATAATATAATAAGAATTGGTTTTGGTTCACTCGTATCATGGATTCCATGCGGTCCAACCAGATCGAGTGAAGCAGTTTTTCTAGAAAATATATTATTATCGTCTTTTAAAATGCATATATGCATGGGTTACGTGTACGTGAACCGTTGAAAAGAGAATATCCGTTTTTTTTTATTATATAAATAATATAAAAAAAGAGATACAAAATGGATATATATGTGTTGTCTGATGTTAACTAGTGATCTTGGTTGTCTTTAGTGCATGTGGACCTTGATGGTGATTGGTGGGTGGTAGTGGGGACGTTAAAGTCAGATGGTTTGGCCGGGTTAGACCCGAGTTAGTATGGACCAGACAACAGACATCAAAGAAGATGGGTTGAGAGGTTGTTGTTTTGTTGTTGCGTTGGTATCTCTTGTACGGCTCTCGAACGTGATACGTGACACTTTTGAGATTTACTATGATCTCTCGTGCTCGCAATCAGATTCATTGAATCTCAATAATGTTACATATAGTTGCATAAAGGATACTCAAATGACAACGAACATAGACTTCATGTGATCTTGTCTTTGTGTAACCTCGGATTATTGTTTTAAAGGGGAAGAGTAATTCTTTAAGAATTAGATCTTCTAGCACAAGAGGTAGAGGATTGTGTTCCCTACTATACATTTAAGAGATATCTACCTATGAGCGGTTATGGTACTGAAACTGCTTCGGTCCTGCGCATTTAATGCGCAATACTAAAGCAAAGTCTGTTATGGTACACTTTATAATGCTCAGACGAAGACTCTCTTCCTAAATATGTGGCTAAAAAGTGTGAAAAGATCACAATTATAGTTTCAAACAAAACCAAAACCAATAGAAGTGTAGATGAAAGCGTCAATATAATTGGTATATATGTTTTTCTTATAATCATTTTACTCCCACGCATAGAATCCTTTTCCATTTCTACCAAAAGATAACTGCCAGATGCAAGATCAAGTGCCCTTTGTTCTTCCTTAAAAAATGAAACACCTGAGATGTTTGAACAAAACAAGAAGAAAGATAAAGACAAGTGAATTGGGTCCCCATGTTGCGCTGTTACATGTACTTTTTCTTTCACCCTTTTTGGTGAACAGTGTGGTCCAGAACTGCCTCCACACACTAAATTAATGGGCTGGTGACCAGACCACAACATAAATAATTTATATCAATGTCCTCTCATTGATCATACTGTTCAAATGGAACAACCAGAGAGGAACAAGGATCTTTATTCTTCACTGTAACAAAGCCATCTTGCTGATAAAAGGTTAAGGTTAACTTGTGCTCTTCTTTTCAACAAACAAGCAAACAGATGACTTTCATTCATAGAAACCCATCTGGAGAGAGACTCCCAGATGGAGCAGATACAAAGTTTTCCAAACAAGATGGTGTGCTCTTTAGACTAGAAAAGATGGTGTAGTAGTAAATTTCCCAAGAAAGAAAAAGTCTCCAGAATCATTAATCCCATATTCCCATCAATAAAAGGCTTCTAATTAATTTCTTCCCACCCACTTTGATCACTGACATTATGATTTATGAGTGGGTTTGCCACCAAATGTGATATTATGATCACTCACATGATAATTTCTTGACTAGAAGACGACCACTATGGATGGGCATTTGTGAGGTTAATCAAGATGTTGTCTATAACAGAAACAGATGGTGAAAAGTATTCACTGGATGTAAAGTAAAGGTAAGTAGTCATAAGAGAAAGTTGAAGGTGAAAGACAACTACTTGAAAACAACTACACACCCTTTTTCTATGACAATAAATTGCTGGTGGGGACTCCTTTCAAGTGCACGATACATGCATGTATGGTGACACTCCAACATTACCTGAAACTGCACTCTTACTTCAAAAGCTAGGAATAAATCACCTTCACAGTATTTCTGCAACAAACTATGATATCAACATCTCACTTATTGAGAACCCCTGAAGTCACCCTACGCAATGAAGCTTCACGTCTCACTCTTAACCAACCAGTTGACAGAGAGAAAGAGAGAGAAATTAACTGAAAGTAGTAATGGCTACCTAACAGGTCGGTTAGTTGCATAAAAATGCAGACCTAAAAAAGCAAGAGCTTGAAGAAGATTGAGCAATGGAAGATAACTACTTCCCTTTTGGAGAAGATAATGAGATCTCACATATTCCAATAACCCGGTCTGCACCAACTGTACACTTCAGATATGCCATAATATAAGGAAGACCATAACATTTATTTCCTGAGATTCAAACCCATGAAGGACCATGACCAAGCATAACCATTTGATATTATTGTGTTTCTCCACCACCTGACTGGCGGTACATATCTATAAAACTTCAGCGAAATAAAAAACAAAAACATTAAACTTCAACCTATGCCATGATGCTTGCATGGCTACACAGGTTCAGAACCAAGAACCAGATTAGTCGAAGTTATCAACTTTGACTGGAGAAATTTCATCAGCCACCTGGAAGTGACCCACTAATCGTGCAAAGAATGCCATCTGTTGCTCTAGGGTGAAGATTAGGTTCTCAGCCTGTGTATAACAATTTTGATTAGTACTGCTTTTCTAACTGATGCACAGAATACTAAGCCAAATATGGTATGGTATATACCTTCCGAAATCCATGTTGCTCTCCTTCGTACTCAATGAGAGCAACAGGAACCCCCTTCTTGTTCAGTGCCTGATAAATTTTACGTGCTTGATCTGGTGAAACAACCTGAAACATCAAATGAAACAATTAACAGTTTAGTTAATCCATAACCAGCTACAATTACAATATCACCCAAAAGGGTGCAACTTACATGATGTGCCATTCAAGATACAACCCTTTCCTAACTTTAAAAAGCTCAAAATTGAACCAGAGGCGTAAACAAACTTTAATTATTAGTTCACTAGTTATTTGTTATCAATGGAAACTAAGAAAACAAATTGCAAGATGTTTTAGGTCGTCTAGTTTAGAGGGTATCTCACTAGACTCCACTAAATTCCCTCCCATATTTTGTTAGATTCCCTTTTGAGTTTCCAGTCGTTCATTTCTTTCTAGGAATCAAATTCAGACCCTCTCATTTAAGTTTGGGTAAATATCACTCTCCCCTAGCTGGCACTACACCCCCCTTGTTGGATAAATCTTCCTCCCTCTACCTGCAATATATCAATACCTCCCCTCTGTCTTTCGTTTTTACTTTGTTAAATATTTTCTAACCCCAATTACCCTTACTAAAATATTTTTTTTTTAAATCATAAATTATCGTATCCCCTAACCTTAACCTACTATTACCCTCATTAAAATAATTATTAAAACCAAAACCCTGTTAAATTCCAATTATATTATTACTAAGCCCAACTCCCTTTTTTAATTTTTATATAAACATTAAAACCCGGTGTCTTGTTTTTTTATCAACTCCTTTTTTTAATTGCTTTTTTTCTTGTGTTCTTTTTTTTTGTTTGTATTTAAAAAAAGGTATGTTGGGCTTTTATTAGTTTGGTTTCTTGGTTTTGGTTTTTAATTTATTTTATTGAGGGTTTTGTGTTTCGTTGGTGTTCGTTTTGGTTATAATATATTTTGCCGGGTGTTTGGGTTTGTTTTCGGTGTTATTTACGGGTTCGGGGGGTGTTTGTTTTTGCTGGTGGGGGGGTGTGTTTTCCCTGGGGGTGTGTGTTTTGTCGCTGGGGGGTGTGTTTCCTTGTTTTGATACACAAAATCTCCTTTCCCCAAAACAACAAGTGGCTGTAGAAAGAAAAGGTAAGGTTGTCAAGCTGAATACCTTATCATCCAATCCCTGGAACAGAATCACAGGGCAAGAAAAATTGTCAACAAAGTTAATAGGTGATCTCTCATAGAAAGCCTTTTCACTCCCTGCAATAAATGGATAAGAATCCATTACCATTCATATAAACTGATCAAATTAATTGTAGGTAAATATACAATTGTGTTGTAGTATTTACCAACAAGATTACTGATGTAGTGAGATTCAAGTTTGTGCATTCCCGCTTCCAAAGCAGCCAAGTCAGCTATCTGTTCATCAGACAAAAAGAAAATGATGGTTCGTTGATCTTTTAAAAATATCCTGTCAAATGGGTATCTTATCAATTCCCAACAAACAGGACAGGAAACAAAAAGGGCATTTTGCCTTTTTGTTGGGCAAGCATAAATAGGACTTGAACAAAATGAATTCAATGTCGAAACACCTTTCACGGGAAAAGTGCCACCGCCCTTATTTTGCCTTGTGAAAAAGAAAGGGCTAGGACCTAGTTGTGTGAGTTAAACATTTAGGATTGAGAAACCTTGATGAGAGAGCTGAACCACCTTCATTGCCCTTCCAGTTTTATATTTGTTCCCTTCTGGATTTACTAGACTCCATCCCATATCACCATCCAATTCATTCTCTAGAGTATTCCAATAAATCACTAAGTTTCCAATTTCAGTCCACCTCCATAACTGAAGTTCCAGACATCAAAATCATCTCAAATTTGCAGCACCATCTTGTCTACTATAGATCATCAACCCCTCCAAATAGGGCTCATTCTACTAGGTATTTTGGCCCACTGCCACCTAGTTACTATTCGGTGTCCGGGCCACATCTCATAATCAAGTCATTGAATCCTATGAAATTCAGAGCAGTGTGTCATCTAGTTACAAGCTCCAATCAATCCTAGCTTGATCAAGCATTGCAGAATTGATTGGTTTAGAACCTTAAGCTTCTAATTTTGTCCCTGTATCTAATTGGAGTTTTTGTGGGTCTTTGGGAGCTAAACTGCTCTTGGTTACCTCTACATTAACAATCAAAACAAAATCATTAGGGTCCTTTGGTTGCAAAGGAAAGTCAAGGGAAGGGAAGTGAATTTTCCAAACCTAAAAACGAAGCTTTCGTAATGGTTACATCACATGATTACTTAATTAGCCCCAAATCGTTCCATTTTTGTTTATTAATTCCACTTTACTTTGAATCCAAATACCTTGGATTCAAGTAAAATAAAATTATATCTTAAAGGCTTCAGAACTAAATATGGTTCATGAACTCCAAATCATCCCACCCATGGTTATTAATTTCCAGTTACTTTGCATTCAAACCCCTTGATTTTGAAAAATAAAACAGAAATACAACTAAAAAAAATACCAGCAGTAAATAGGGAGAAAATCAAGAAACCCTTACAATTATTAGGTCTGAAATTTTCACTTCCCTTCCTTCACTTTCCTTTGCGACCAAAAGCTTAGGTGTTCAATATTTTATGCATGCCACAAATTGTGAAGAAGGCATATCAAGATCTTGAATTTATAGTGAGCACTAAGATACAGCTAGAGGGCATTTCTTCTTAATTAATTCGACTGTCAACAAGATTTAACATAAAATCCAAAAGTACACAAACAAATCAGTAATATCTAGATATGGTCTTATATAGAGTGAAATAGCAGTACCAGACCAGTGTGGCTGATCCTAGATATTTAAAATTAGGCTAAGTGACTCCTGAAATGGCTCAGTTGAATAGCATTGGAAGAGTTATAGGTCTAGCAGGTATGGTACAAGAAGCATGATGAAGATGTCTAAGTCATCATCTTGAAGGTCCGGAATCTTAGTAATGTGCCAAAATTACATAAGAAAAAGAAGAATAAGAAGATAAACCTACACAAGGAGTATATTGCTTACACCATACAAGGAAGCACCAGCCTTGAACACATTTCTGAAAGCAAGAGCAGATAATGTTGTGAAACCACCAGCTGACTCCCCAGTAATACAAAGTCGCTCACCATCCACCTTTCCACTGTCTACCTGGGAACCACATCAACTCTTTTCAATTACAATATCTTGAACAAATGTGTTACCATGCACTCTATTGTGCACTCATGTCTGGCAGCTAGGTCCATTAGGAATATAAACTTTTCATTGGTAAAGCAAAAGGGGCAGATGAATGAAAAGAATTGGCTAAGATAGCCTGAAGTGGAATTAAATCAGTACATCTACATGAAAAATCAATTTCTATGCGTTAGGTTGTAATGCATATATTTGTGGGCAAACATGCTTTTTATTGTAATATTTCATTTAAAAAGAATATTTCCATTTTTGAAAACAATACAACTCAAAAAATTTCAACTCCTATCTTTCCTCTGTTTATTATCCCTACATTTATACTACACCACGTTACATCAACCTTACCTCCAACCAAACACCAAAAAGGAAACTTCCTTTTCATTTCGTTTTATATTACCAATGACAATTTGATTTTACTTCCATTTTGGTTCATTCTATATATAAAGAAAAATATGTCAACCACAGTTACCAGAAATCTTGCACAGCAGCAACAATCATTGACATCAACAATACCCCAATTACCCAAAAGTCGTTCTCGATATTCCCGTCCATAACCTGCAACATCCACATTTACAGTCAACTGCAGACCAGAATTAATATTCATGATATTGCCAAGGATAGTAATCAAACTCATAAGGCCTATAGCTGTAAGTATACAATGAAAACTTTGAGCCAGGAAAATTTGAGAATTAGATAAATTATCAACAGGAGTCAGTCATACCAACCCAAGCTCTAAGAATAATAAGAATCATAAGTCCCTATCAACCTATCTCTAGTATCAATAATCAAACCTAAGTCCAGAAGTGACAATGTAAATCAAATATAAATATCAGAGGACAAACCAGAGCTCCCTCCATAGTTAACATCCACATATGCCCAACCTCGGCTAGTCCAGTACTGGATATTAAGATCTAAGACCCCACGTGATTCCAATGTAGGACCTCCTGTAACGTGTATCTTCCATTAGAAAATTGATAATTCAGATGAAAAATATACAGAACAGTAACATTCCAATTTTAATTCATAAATAGAGAAACTAAACATCAAGTTATTATTATTTGTCTAGAATGTTTGTAGCTTGCTATCTAGAAGAAATTTGCCTTTGCATTCCCATCATTCATTTGCTTTCTGGATCAGCAAAAGGCTGTTAAGAAGTCTTCCTGTGTTATTTCAACCTTTATTCTATAATACTATAAGTTTGTTCCTGTCATATATATATATAAATACAACAATTCCGGTGTAACCCAAGCTTTCCAATGTAAGTCCGGTTACCCCTACCAATGCTCCGGTTACCCTTCTTCTTGTAACCCTATCATTAACATCAATCCATGAAATGGACGGCTCCGCCTCCTTTCTTTTATTTTTCTTGCATCATTTGCATATGGTCGGTTTGCCGCCTAAATTTCTTTCTTTCAATTCAGTTATGCATTTCATTTTTATCACTTCTTTAAATTATTTTCCTTTTGTTCTTTAATTTTCTTTATGCATATATTCTTTCTGCAAAATTTTGTTCATGTTTTGTTTCTTTCTTTTTAGTTTTGGTATATTGATGGCTTGCTTTGCTGCCTGTTAGATTACTATTTTTGTTTATATGCTTTTGAAATCCATACTTGTGTTTTCTTTCTTTTAATTTTCTTCCTAATAGTTTGGCTAGGGTATCCGAGGAGTAACAAAGACCGTCATGGTATGATTCCTAGAGGTGAGGCAGAAGGTGTGTAAGTCCTCTTTTGTGCTAGGTCTTAGTGATGGGTGAAGACTTCTTTAAGTGGGCCCCTTTCTTTTAGGAGGGAAAGAGAGAGAGAGTTCGTAAAACAATGAGTATGTATTCCCGAAGCATGTCTTCAAAAACTATGAGCTAGCAAGAGACCAATATGGCTACCAATATCCTAAACCAAGAAGAAATAAACAATGATTTTGACCAATCTTTGGCAAAATGGAGTATGCTCAAAGTCCCCAAAAAAGAAATTTACCAACAATCAATCTTCGGTTTTAGGAAAACCATTAAGACCATTGAACAAACAATTCGTGTGTCTTCTGAATTGGAAGAAATTCCTCTTCTACAAAGGCAAACAACACTCAACCTTAAACAACAATACAATTACATCCATTTTGAGTGTGTCCAAATAGCAATTAAACCTCTCCACCGAGAAGGATTAAACATTGCCCTTATTTTGGCCCTTAAGAGACCAAAGGTTTACCCAATTTCAGGATTCTCTATCAGAAGCGGTTGAGACAAGTCTTTGTCGTGGACCAATCTTCTTTAACCATTTCCCAAATTTAACAGTATCCCTTGATGACAAAAACATTTTGGAGTCTTTGGTTATTAACCTCCAAACCAGTGGTTATAACATGAAGCCTAGATCCATACCAATATCCTTAGTTTACAAAATTCAATACAAGGTTATGAAATCTATAACCCCTAAGGCCCTCAAAAAATCCACCAGAGGACAAACGGAGTTCTTTGAAGGCTTTGATTGCCAATCAAGAACAATACAACCCAAGTACGTTCGTTGGGAAGAGGTTAGTTTTCCCTCACAATGGACCTTTCAGGCTGTGCAGCCTCAGATTAGACCTGCCTCCACCATTGCATCAATAACCCAAGACCAAGCTAGGCTAGTAACAATGTCTTTTGACCGGATGAACCTCTCTAGCAAACTACGAGGTGAATCCTCACAATCAATCAAATACCAACCATCCAGAGCTTCTCGCTCAAGCATTCCCTCTGACTCTAGTAGTTTAATGTCAGAACCAACTATCAGGCTTAGCAAGCTAGTTACCAATAACCAAATTGCCCATGGTGTTTACACCAAGGAAGAACAATCTGAACAATCTGAGGAAAGCCAAGTTGATCCCGAGTCACCGACTCCTTCGGCTATGGAAGTTCCCCCTAGGAATTCATCATTAATGATGATTATGTCCGATCGACCTTTCTCGATCGATAAAGAGTTGCTCCGGCAAGACTTTAGCAGCCCTGACAATACCCTTAGGAAAGATTGGTTTAATAATAAATTTAATCTTCTTGAAAAAATCCAAATTCGTGATGCTTGGAATCATGATATGGAACAACACAAAATTAACATGAGATTCTTTGTCTGGTTTGCCTCTTATGCTGAGGAACATCAAATAGATTATCCGTGGAACAATGGAACAATAATTAGTCAACCGAACCAAATAAACAATAACCTCTGTCCATCCTCCAATGGACCAAATCAAATTAAACATTGAAGGTGAAGATGTTTTAGCTGCCCCTTTTAAGAACAAAGAAGGTCTTAAAGGTGGAAGTCTTAAAACTGTTGAACAATTAAACTTTGCCAACTCAAATCTCCAAACAATAGGTAAACAATTAACAAGGGTTGAAAACCTTGTCCAACAAATACCAAAAGAAACTTCCAAATCTGTTTCTGAACCTAAACAAACTTTTAACACTCCAATGTTTAAACCTTATCAAATCCCCAAAATCAATGCAAAACAATTAAGCAAATCTGAAATGCTTAACGAGATTGAATCCCGTTTAAGCAACCTAATCATTCCTAATACTCTTGCAAAATCTGCAAAAGCATCTGCTTCCAACACCACTCACCGAATCGAAATGATTTAGGATAAGTTTGATTACAAGTCTAATTCAAGTGAGTCCATCACCAAGTTAGTCCGTGAAATCAATATCAATAACAATCATAGCCATCAATTAGCCCATTATTACCACAGACCCACTTTCCCTGACTTCCTTATTGAGCAACAAGGTAGGACCCAAGCCCAATATCCATTGGGAATCATCTATGAATGGAACATTGATGGTTTGACTAATTATCAAATTAACAATAAACTCCAAGAGATGACCATGGTTGCCAATGCTTATTAGCTCCATGAAACCAATGACTAGTCAGTAGCCATGCTTCTGGTAGCACGTTTTACTGGACAATTAAAAGGTTGGTGGGACCACATCCTCACTCCAACGCAGCACTTAGAAATCCTAAATGCTACCCAAACCAATGCGTACACTGGTGAACCAATACTTGAACATAATCAACCAATATTTGATGCTGTAAATACTTTGATTTACACCATCACCATTCATTTTATTGGAGATCCATCTCGATTAAAAGATAAATCTTTTGAACAATTATCAAATCTGAAATGCAAAGGTCTTCACCAATTCAAATGGTACAAAAACACTTTCATCTCCAAAGTCTTAACCAAAGATGATGCAAATTCATCTTTCTAGAAAGAAAAATTCATCACAGGATTACCAATAATGTTTTCTGAGAAATTGAAGCAATGTCTCAGAAAAGATCCTATTATCCCCCTAGTATAAGAGCCATGAAGGCGTGGTGTATCATTGCAACAATTCCGGTGTAACCCAAGCTTTCCAGTGTAAGTCCGATTACCCCTACCAATGCTCCGGTTACCCTTCTTCTTGTAACCTTATCATTAACATCAATGCATGAAATGGACAGCTCTGCTTCCTTTCTTTTATTTTTCTTGCATCATTTGCATATGGTCGGTTTGCCGCCTAAATTTCTTTCTTTCAATTCAATTATGCATTTTGTTTTTATCACTTCTTTTCCTTTTGTTCTTTAATTTTCTTTATGCATATATTCTTTCTACAAAATTCTGTTCATGTTTTGTTTCTTTCTTTTTAGTTTTGGTATATTGATGGCTGGCTTTGCCGCCTGTTAGCTTATTGTTTTTGTTTATATGCTTTTGAAATCCATACTTTTGTTTTATTTCTTTTAATTTTCTTCCTAATAGTTTGGCTAGGGTATCCGAGGAGTAAAAAAGACCGTCATGGTATGATTCCTAGACGTGAGGCAGAAGGTGTGTAAGTCCTCTTTTGTGCTAGTTCTCAGTGACGGGTTAAGACTTCTCTAAGTGGATCCCTTTCTTTTAGGTGAGGGAGAGAGAGTTTGTAAAACAATGAGTGTGTATTCCCGAAGCATGTCTTCAACAACTGTGAGCCAGCAGGAGACCAATATGGCTACCAATATCCTAAACCAAGAAGAAATGAACAATGACTTTGACCAATCTTTGGCATAATGGAGTATGCCCAAAGTCCCCCAAAAAGAAATTTAACAACAATCAATCTTCGGTTTTAGGGAAACCATTAAGACTATTGAACAAACAATTCTTGTGTCTTCTGAATTGGAAGAAATTCCTTTTCTAAACAAGCAAACAATAAACAATCTTAAAAAACAATACAATTACATCCATTTTGGGTATGTCCAAATAGTATCATTGCAACAATTCCGGTGTAACCCAAGCTTTCCAGTGTAAGTCCGGCTACCCCTACCAATGCTCCAGTTACCCTTCTTCTTGTAACCCTATCATTAACATCAATGCATGAAATGGACGGCTCTGCCTCCTTTCTTTTAAATCCTGGGTGTGTATTAATCAAGAGTAAACATCAGTGCCTGCCTCTTACCGGAAGTGCCCTGACCTACTGCCATGTCTGGCGGTGCTGGTGTGTTACAGCCAGATGAAAGCAGATATATGGTTAGCATGACTCTACCCTTTGGCACTAGGTCAGCTCCCATTCACAACAGAAAATAAATCTCATCAGCCAGGAAGAGTAGTGTAATCAGACCTTTATAGGTGAGTTTTGGGTTTCATTTGATAGGAGAAGGGACCACATAACAAAATTAGAACACAAAAGGTCTTCTATTTTCAGAAAAATTTATAGCACAAGAAAGTAAGATCCATAAAACTATGAATGCTAGCAGATCCATGAAACTATATTGACACTATAAGCCACAAGATTAAACAACAGAAGAATTAATTACAAAATGGAAAAACATCATCAAATACCATGACTTTCCAACAACAAGGGGGGCTTCTCTTCTTGACAAGCTTGATAGCAGGGGTTGGATGGAGGATAAAAGTATGCATATGCACTTTGACCGGGAACCTCTGTTGGGAATTCAATTAATTCTGGCAGGCTAAAATATGAGCTGTACTTTGTACTATCTGGCAACGCTGACCAAATAATGGAGAAATCAATTGTTCTTGATATAGTATCATCCAAAGTCACCTGATAACACAGAAAGATACAACTCTAGCATGCATGAAAAACTATCAAAGCTTCGAGATGGAAGTATCAGACATCCTCTGGCATAGTGTCAATAAAATCATCAAAATACCAAATGGGTGATTAAGAAACACACCTTTGCAACAGATAATGGATGGATTGCTGACGCCCCCTCAATGTATAGGCATTTGTTCCCAGAAACCTTCACAAAACAATGACATAGATATAAGAAAAGAGGCACCCTGTAATACACATGATTAGCTACCTAAAACAAAAGAGCATATTGCATTCGAGGAACCACTATACTAGTAGTCAACAACACCATGCACACCAACCAACAATCGATCTGGTGCGAGTTGTACAGTCAGTTCAGTTTATGGTTTTGAGCAGCCACCTAAAGTCTCTCAACCATAAAAGCAAATGACCCAAGGGAAATTACCCTACTTACAATGGTGTTTATACTGGTCAAAGGCACATCAAGAACAGTTAATGACCTCTTTACATCATCAAGGATTCCAAGATATGATCGCCCATTCCTCCTGCATGTATTATAGAACACAATCATATAGAAGTTTAATAATAAACTAAAAGTATTTACCACTCATGCGAATTATAATGGTACTTTATGGCTTTATGCAGATAATGACATGCTATAGATAGGTTTCACAAACCTATAGCTGCAAGCAATCAAGCAGTTATTCCCATTGTTCTGAATAAAATCATAAGAGCTAAATCCAAAACACCATAATGGTCTCGTAAACTCAGCATCCAGGGAATAAACTGTCAGCACCTCATTTTTGTGTTCAAGCTGTGAAGAGCAACAAGAAGATCGTACATCAAACGTCAGCTTCTCTACTGATATTAGAAAGTAAACAAGCAGGAATACAGGTCAAACCCAACCCACCTTGTCCTGGGCTTAATGAATGAGATTTCCTATGCCCCATGGCTCGTACCAACATTTGGGGGGCAGGTATTGTCAATCCCATCCACATCGGAAAATTGGCAAGATATTTGCATGTTTCCCAGGGGCGGAGTATGTTGGGATGGTTCTCAACTTCCCATTGCCCCCATACCACTATTAGAAAATGTAATTATACGTGTCTCTGTTAGACGTGATGAAATTCTCTTTCCTTTTCTGTTCATTTTGCATCGAAGTATAGACCCCAAAAATTCACTTTTAGAGAAGAAGCTTGAGATGAATTATATCTATACATTCTAAAATACATCCAGGATAAAAGAAAAGATTTCAGGTGTCTGAAATCACCAAGCAGCCAATATGTGGTAGCAGCCTAAACATTATCAACACTCAACAGAATGTGACATAAAATACAATAAAACAACAGCCACCATAACTTTTTTTCCTAACGAAATGGGGTCACCTACGAAAGAGACCATGCCAATTATAGAAAAAGAGATGTGCCAAAGAAGTAAAAAGAGATAAAGAAATTAAAAAGGAAAATAAGGAAGGGAAAAAAGTCAAAAGCAATGGTCAAAGAAGCATCCCAGGAACATCTCCCTTCATGGGGTCAGCAAACAGGTCTTTGTCCTTCAAACAACTCAAACAAGAAACATTCTCCAAACAAGTAGGGAATAAACCATGGATAACAGTCTTTTGAGGATCCTTCGGAGTTCGGACCATCATCCTCTTTAGGGAAACAATCTGATCTCTGACCTGTGCAGAGGGGTCTGTACAAACATTTCCAACTGTCACAGACTCTCCCATTTTGATTATCAGATCATTCAGACTCTCTATGAACCAATGAAAAGCTAAGCATTAATTCAAAATACTAGTGAACAGGACATGTTTTGTTTAGAGTGACCAAAAACTAATATCAATATATGAAGATTTTAAATTCACAAGGAAAAGACAGCTTAGGTGGCACCGATAGAAGGATGTTTGGAAAACACAAAGGCACCACATATCACTCCCATGCAAGGACCATTGGAGGATTAACAGGGAAGGGAGGGCAGTTCATTTTTGTAACATGTACATAGAAGAAATAAATGGTTCACATTGACAACAGCATAAAACTACATTATGCAAAAGCAATGGTTAGGAACAACACAACCAAAGCTCATCAGGAACCTAAAAGGCTGAGATTGCCATCATAAAATTAAAATGTATACGTACAAATAATTAATACTTTCCTGCCTCTATTCTACTGAAGATCAGATTTTTTTTTTTCAGTGATAGTTTTTTGGTGCCCTCTGCAAACTGTAAATTAGTCATTTTTATGCTTCGCAATTGTTGCCTTCATAGAGCATCAAAGCAACCTATTTCAAGGCAGACCAAAAGGACAGCTGCATTTTCTCTAAATCAACGTGATACGACTCGATATCAACAGAAGAGTAATGGAAAAATTATCACACCACGATAATAGCTATCTCCAATATAATCAAAAGAATCTCAAACAAAACACTCTACTAGCAGTAGGTGAATCCTACGGCTACCCAAATGCAACTCTCACTCAACTTCCCAATTAACTCCCAAAACATGCTTTCTTCTACTCTTCCTTCCCCTATTTATGATTCGTTCCTCAATATTAATTAACGAATCATCCCAATTCAAATAGGACTCTTCAAAGTAACCTGAATGTAATATGACTCTTCAAATCTAATCCTAAGTAACTCGAATGCAATAGGACTCTTCAAATCTGCCAATCGTTTCCTTCCTAGAATTTAGAGATTTGCTTTCCTGTCAAGTGTAGACTTGTGATACCGGGGCTTATCAATACTCCCTCACGGTTTACCTTGTCCTCGAGGTGAATCTGGAGTGGGACTGCATTTCATCATAGATTCCTAAGTATTTTCACTGAGGCAATCCTTTCCATTGAATCAAAACCTCCAGCATCCCTTGGTAGAGAGCGATGTTGAGAAGGCTTCAGTGTGAGCTGCAACTGCCGTTTCCCCGCGTTGGAGCGGCTGCGGAGTTATGTTGCCCAATGCCTGCTTCTGCACGTGAAACACCGGGTGGATCCTTGAATCATCGTCGTGCGATGGCATTGGTCCCACTTGCTCTGATTGGTATGGCATGGGTGGTGAGTTTATCATTGGGCCGTTTGGCGAGTTTGGCGATGGTTGTAGCTTAGAAAACTTCATCCCCACTTGATAATGCACCTCCTTATGCTTGGAATTTGCTGAAATGCACATTCGATCTTAGGCCACCCGAGATTTGTTTTGGTCATCTAAACTCGATTATGCTCCTCGGGACATACCAACCTCATCAACTTTGACGACCATCCTCCCACCGGAGGGGGGTGCCCCAATCGGGGTCATTTTGTGGCGTGAAATGTCGTATTGTCCAACACTCGCCCCCACCAATTAATCCGTGGGTGGTGCATCGTAGGTTTGTCTTTACCACCTTCGTTTACCATCCTTTGAGGATGGTAGGCCTCTGACTTGAGGTTGGTGTCGCCTTTGGCTCCATCCATTCGAGGATGGGTTGGTCGGGCTGGTTCGGCCATGTAATAACCTCCTTGCTAAATGAGGTAGCCACATCCTTGGCGGATGGGTGTGGGCAATGAGTGAGGTACTTGGATACCGGTCAACTACAACAGCACGGTATCTACACCCTTTAGTCCGGGTAACCCCTCGTTCCATGCTAATATCCTCCCTCGATCCGGTTGGTGTTGAAGGAGTCCGGGTTTCTGGCTTGATATTTACTGCTGCAAGCATCACGACTGCCAATCGCGGACAACGCCTTCATTCATCCCGTACCACCATTGCTAGTTGCCCGTAGTCCTCAAACCCCGAATGTCCACCAATGGGGTGTGATACTCGACAATTTTGGGTTGGGGGATCCTTGATGACTAACTGTTTTTATGGTATGTTCCATGTTGGAGATGATAGTTAGATAGTCTTGGGATCCTTTCATTAATGCCCGAATAATCTTGGGGTAGGCTGGGGTGGCTGCCGCATCTACCCTCACTTTCTGATTTGTTGTCATAGAGAGTTACTTGTCACCCTGGGTCGCGGGAGTTTGGTGTTTGTTTTGTGCGGCGATACATTATCTCATCAATCCGCTTGACCATTTGATCGGCCTGTGTTGTTCGATTTTCAAACTTTTGATCGCTGTTTGAAATGTCTCCCATCAGTTGGCGGCTTTGGATGCTGCATATTGCCATTAGTTCTTTCTGACTTGGTTTGTGCCGGGGCAACACTTGGCTCGGTGGCTGGATGGCCATCTTGCATCAGGCACCTAGCCCAACCTGCATCATCTCCACCACTCCTTTGTTCTGGCATTACCAATCTGGGCGGTTGTCATGCTGTCTTGGGGCGTTCGCCGTGGTTGCCTCGTTCCCCCACTCGTGCATATTTCTTCATAAGTTAGTGGCGAGCGGCAATCTTACCATAATCTTGGACGAATCTACGGTAATGCTGGTTCCTACCCTCGTGGGCTTTAGATTGGCGGGTTGGGGCCACTCCACCTGCACTTGTCTTCGTGGTTCCGCCACAACTCCGTCTTTGATTGTGTGCCTTATATTCCTGGTAGACTCCAACATGCATTTTTTGGTTGTGAGGTGGTCTGTGTGAGGAGTATGGTGGTTTGCAATGCCCACTGTTCTTCCATGGTCTGCTATACACCAAATATCGTCAAGAACACAAATTTTTCCAGTGTTCTCGATACTTCATTCATGAGTGGTGAATGTGGAAGCATTCGCCAATGGCATCACCGGGAACTCGTAATGCCCATTATGGGTCGGGTGTCTTTTCCTCATCACCTTTGCCATTCGATCTGGTGGTATCCTGCTTTGGATCGCTTGGTGCACGTGGCTCCGCCTAACTCATCCACGGTTCATCAATTGCGGGTGGGGAACTTGTCGGGGCTGTGAGTTTATTTATGCGATATCCACACGGCCACCCGCATCTTTTTTGAACCAACAATATTGGAGAGTAGGACTCACACTATGCCATACCAATTCGGTTGTTAACATTTCTTGCAACCTTTCGACTTCGTTTTAGTGTGGGAACATAGGGTCGAATATTGGTGGGGTACTTTTCTTTGCTTATCCGGTGGTCTTGCTTCCTTTTGGGTGTTCGGTGGGTTCGCTAGTTGACAAATTCGGTTAATAAATTTGATATTGTTGTACTCTTATGTACCATTATATCGTCTTGTGATCTTGAGGTGCTTATCCATCACCCTCTTTGGTGCACGCTCTTTAGTGTTGTTTCTAATCGGAGTCGGATCCCATTCGGTTTCCGGGTCGTCCCCATTCTAAGCTCTGGTCCTCGCCATTTCGTCCTCCCGGTGTTTGCAACCATTCACACCAATAACATCAATTCCCAAATCTCACCATGTTAATCGGCATTTGACAACCCAATCTCTCTGCTAATCGTGGTCTCCCAAGCCACTTGGAGTCTTTCTTTTGTACTTGAATCCTACGCCTCCACTGCTCGTGGGTTTATCGTTGCTCCACGGCCGGAATACAACATCGCGGCGTGGATCTGCCCTTTCACTTTCGGGTGTGGGGAGATCGATTCCTACCAGAGGTGTGAGATCTGGTTCCGTTTCGACTCCTCCACCGTCACCGTCGGTCTCTGTAGTTCTGGTTCATCGTCTTCATGTAACAACAGCAACTTCAATTGTTTTAGAGTACACCGATGGCCTCTAGTATATGGAGCGTCACATCTAAAGCAAACGCCTTTGTCCATTTTCTCCTTGATCTCCTCCTGGGACAACCACCGTGAACGATTTGGGCTTCTTGACGCTGAAGCTGCTGCAGATCGAGAATGAGAGGAGGAAGATGATGGTTCAAATCTGTGGTTTGGGAGAACGGTAGTTGCTCCCTTAGTTCGATCCAACTCCTTGGTTGGACCCGTGGACTGTTCCGGTTCCTTTAGTGGTACTCTGGGCTGGGCCCAATTGAATATAGCGTTGGGTAGGGCTTTGGGCTGCTTGAATGGGCTGGGCCCAAGAAGTTTTTCTATTTAACTTTCCCACCAGATTTTTGGCTTCTCCTGCTTGGGTCAGGTCCATCATTTGGCCCAAAGCAGTGGGTCCAAATAGACGGATTTCAGCCCTTATATCTTCGTTCAAACCTGCGAGAAAGACTCCTTTTTAACCACTCGTCGGTCCACGGCTACGGCAGCCGCCGGGAGGATCTCAAAACCATCTCATATGCTGCAAACGTTCCGGTTTGTCTATGGGTGATCAACGCCTCTTGGGGGGTCTTCATCTGCGTTGAACTAAACCTCTGAATCATTGCTTCTTTCAGTCCTTTCCATGATAGCAACGGTTGTTGAAGTTCTCGGAAACGTATCCATCCCAATGCTGCTCCTTCACAACACAGTGTTGCAGTTCGTAGTTTTTCTCCTTCGCTCAATCTATACAGATCGAAGTATCGCTCACTCCTATAGGGTCTTCTCCCAAAAAAATCGGCATTTCAATTTGCCTGGGAAGAAAATCTCTCGATTTTTCTGTTGTTCCTATTTGAGTGACGTGATCTGGTGTGCCTTTAATTTCAATTTCTTCTGCAGTTAGATTATCAACTAACTTCCCTTTTGAAAACATCAATCGCAATTCTTCACGAAATTCATCGTTGGCTTTTTCTCCCTTTTCTATCTGTTGTGCTAAGCTTCCTACCTGCCCTTGTATCTCCTTCACAATCGTTTCCAGATCTTCTACCCACTGCTCCATTCTGCTTTTTGCCATTCCCTTGGAATCAATTAGCTCTGGCTGCAAATTGATACGACCCGATATCAACAGAAGAGTAATGGAAAAATTGTCACACCATGATAATAGCTATCTCCAATATAATCAAAAGAATCTCAAACAAAATACTCTACTAGCAGTAGGTGAATCCTACGGCTACCCCAGAGCAAGAACTCTCACTCAACTTCCCAATTAACTCCCAAAACATGTCTCTTCTACTCTTCCTTCCCCCTATTTATAGCAATTACATTCCTACAGTATTAATTAACAAAATCATCCCAATTCGAATAGGACTCTTCAAAAGTAACCTGAATGTAATATGACTCTAACCTGAATGTAATATGACTCTTCAAATCTAATCCTAAAAAGTAACCTGAATGCAATAGGACTCTTCCAATCTGCCAATCGTTTCCTTCCCAAGAATTTAGGGATTTGCTTTCCCTGTCGAGTGTAGACTCAAGATATCAGGGGCTTATCACAACGTCAAAATAACAATAAGATTCAGGATTAGCAATTTCCTATTAATTCCTACAGCCTACGACATGAATACAAAATGAATAGTAATTCCTTAAGTTATATCATGGGTTTAAAGTTCACAACTCCCGCTAGCAAAGGAGTGCATTCAGCAGTTTGCACACTATCCCAATATGGTCAAATATGAGTCCAGATCAGCTTAAGCGCCCCACCTCCCAGCCAAAAAAAAATGTGGCAAAAAGTAGTTGAGAATAAATATAAGGAATCCAACTAAAGTATTAATTGCCAAAATGACTAGACAAATAATATAAAAATCATTTAAACATAATATTAACGACAATGGAAATTAGTGGAGGCAGCAAGATTAACATTGAGATGCTTGAATTTACCCATTTATGGATATTCCAGAATCCAGTTTTCCTATCTGTGATGAAAAATAGTTCCCCTGCATCACATAAATAAAAAGTGTTGGATTAAATAAACAATCCTTCAAAGAATTCAACATCTTTTGGGTTCTTTTTATAGTTGGGCCCCAAGGAGAGTTGAACTTATGAGCTCTTCTTTTCAAGGTGTGGGTTTTTGCCAACTGAACAACGCCCTTGGGGTTTTAGGCTGTCTTCATAATAAACATAGTAATCCTTCTTTTTTTGAAGGGCCCCAAGGAGGGTTGAACTGATGACCTTTCAATTTAAATTATTTTGCATCAGTTGCTTGGATCTGCACATTAGATTGAGCACTCCTCTAATGCCTAAAACAGCAATAGCTCAACCAATACAAAGTAACACTACACCAAACTGTGACTTAAGTTTTTACTTTCTTTAACATTCTGCAGGATATCTTCAAAGCCTGGTTCCAAACAAATCCTAGTACTGTACAATAAAAATTGAAACATGGATCCCTAACCCGTGGATGATTGTCAACTTTTAGAGTGTTGCTCTATGCATCAATATTCACCCCAGTTTGTTGTTCATCCAATTAGCCATTTGTAGTTCTAGTTGTTTTCTTCAAGTTCCTGATTTGATCTCTTTAGTCTCTAATTTCTGTTCTTGCTTGTTTCTCTTAATCTTACCAGCAACTTTCTTTGATATTCAACCATATTATAACCCCCACCCCCACCCCAAAAAAAAAAATGAAAGAATTAAAACCTCCATTGTACATAAGTTTAAGCCCCCGTCAAATATATGGTTTGCTAGTTTGGTCTTATTTAGTTTTTTGTCATATTCTAAGTTTCTGGTACTCTGGCTTTTCATAGGTTTGCTGGTGTTTGTTATCTAGACCTAGCTTACCTCATCGTGAAGCAAATGCTGCTCACAGCACAGACCGAGTGCCACATTCAATGTCTTAGGGCCCTTACAACAACAATATAATATTCACCGCTGCATTTAAACCTAGAAAAGCATTCTTTCCATTAGTGATGGGAAAGAACAAGTACCATTGGAGGACCATTTGGGCTCAGTTGGAGATTCTATCATTGCAGGATCACCGCCAGCAACAGAGATGCGCTTGCAGATATCCCTGCACACGGATGCACATGAATCCAACAATTGCTAGAAGAAAAAAACTCAGAGAAGGATGAACTTGAAGGAACACAAATAACATAAATCTATAAACAAGAAGCCCTAGCTGCTATACCAAAATTTTCATATACATGGGCGCAACAGGTACATCGAAAGCGTAGAATTGCTACCCTTGATATAATCAAGGGAAAATTTTCTACGCACATGGGCAAACACTGCCACGACTTTAAGTAGTAGATAGCAACTGGAAAGGATGAATGAGAAGATTAAACTGGAAGTGAAATAAGATAGTTGAGAATTAAAAAATCTACAGATATTAGGGGAAATACTAATATAGGATAGGAAAAACAAATAGCAGAGGGAGATTCAGCACTCAATAGAGAAAAGAAAACGACAGAGAAACTAGGTGCTATGCTCGGTTGTTAAGGCCCATAAGGCAGTTGATATCCCAACTGCATATTCAAGCTCAGCATCAGCCAAAGGAGCCAATGAAGTTGCAGATCAGCTGGCAGTTAGACCCTTGTTCTATTTCTGGGTTGTAACTCCCAATAATTCTGTAATTGGTATCAGATAGCTTGCTATCCTACCAATCCTCAAAGAGGGCTGAACTGTTATATGATTCCATATGTCACTACATTCTCCAATATTCCCACCAACAAAACTGTAGCATATCCACCCTCCCAAAATACAGGGGTAGGGGAAGAATTTAACACTGGACTTGTTTATCAGACAAAACACACTATCATTACTAGCCAGAATCAGGACCCTGCTTAAGCTTTTAATGCTTATTGCACCTCCAAACACTAAATATTGCATAAGCGAAGTTGAAGAGGATACACTGGCTTATATCTCCATAGAGGCAGAAGGAATTTTTCTATTATATTATAATCCACAGATTTATTAAAGATGGAAAAACTCTCCAACCTGATGTGGATTTTGTCTCAAAAGAATTCCTCTTGTGTATTCAAAATATCTTACTATGGATAGAACTGGAGCCAGATACCCAAGGAAATTTGTTCTCAAGAGTAACTGACAAGTGTGTCTCTTTGGGGCCTACCTATCAAAAGAAGAAAAAAGAAAACTACCAAATACATTCTTTAGAAGGATGATAATTTGAAGAAGAAGGAATGAGGGCACAAACATAAGAAACACACACTACTTACCCATTTTCAGAAATGTGACCAACCCAAAGCTGGGCCTTGTCCCAAAGCATGTTTGGGTGTCTCCATTCTATCCATGCAATCCGCTTCCCATTTTGGTCCGTGCGTGGGAAGGCATAGAAGTCACTGCCACTAACTAACACCGTTGGTTCTGAAAGCGTGTTTAAAAGAGGAGAACCAATTAATGGAATGAACCTATTTAAATTATACTGACAAGCAAAAAATTGTCCAGGAAATAAGCCAACTAAGTTTACACCCAAAGAAGGGAAATGTCCACCTTGTATATGCTGAGCATTAAGATCAATTGATACAATTGTTGTAGTTGGGTTTGAGCTACTTTCATGATGATCTGAAATTATTTTTAAAAAAGAGAGTAGCATCTTGAGGAGCATAATCCAGCAGCAAAATTAATTAAAATACAGTAAGTATCACAAATCAGAAAATACCTTCTCTTACACAAATGTAACGATTAAAACGTAAGTCAAACACTCCATCAGCATAACGAACAATAGGTCCGCCATAATCTGGGGTAAGTGGTAAAGGAAAGGAATCTGCTGACACCAAATAGTATCTAATCATCCAACTGCTATTAGAGAAGCAAAAAGTTCACTGCAACTACAAATATTGTTCCAAAATAAATTTCACAACTTTAAATCAAAATATTTCTATTTTTTCGGTCCCCATATGGAACAGACAGAAACCCGTGGATCTAGTCCTCCCAATCAATGTTCTAGTCTTCAGCTTCAATCCTTTTGATTGGCCTACCAAATCCAACCCCATGGATTCTTTTAGAGGGAACCACAGCAGGAGCTGGCATGTTATTAAGAATGGCTACATGCAAACTGGAAGACCAAAGGAAATAATGGAACTGGAAAAATACAGGCAATTACGGTACTTGTTCCCTGTATTAACACAATGATAAAATAGCCCGCCCCAGAAATGTCAAAAAAGAAGCATACCTTCAGAACCCATGAACTGCTTATACAGTCTCTGGTCATTGTAATTTGAAAAAACAAGCATATTTCCAGAAACTGCAAATGCCCCCCCTCCATATTCCTGGGCCAGTGACCGCACCGCAAATTCTTTAGGGATGATATCCACAGGTTCATTTCCTGAGTCGTCTGGTTCCTTGACCAGAACCACCCGTCTGGATGAATTAGGGGGAGAACATATTCATCAGAAAAGTACTTACAAATTACCCAAACAGAATAGAATGCAAACCTTTTATACGACAGATTCAAACTAAATCAAATAAATACACATTAAAGGAAGCTGGGCATCTTTGAAACAGTTAACCTTCAACGGTGAAAATATAAGATTTAGAAAACGCCCTTGTTAAGATGGAAACCAGGGTCGAAAAAAAAAATTGAAAGATCCTCAGGCTAGATGGGGTTGTTGAGGACTAACGCTAATAACTCTACAGTATAAGATTTCAATCTGCAACAAAAAATGGAGAAAGAGGCATACCCAGCTTCAGTTGGACGAGTCTCAGCCCAAACCAGGCGACCACGACCATCAACTGCCATGCCATCCAAGCACTTCTTTGCTCTGGAGACGATGTCTGCTGTAATGGGAGACTTCCAAGAGCCATAAGGAGCGTTAATTTTAACCTCAGCTGACGCTGTTGCAGCCATCGTCTTTGATCAGTGCTTTTGATGCAAGCTCTTGCTGTGTAAAGGATAGAGTAACGATCAAGCTGGTACTGACTAATGAGTACAGGGTTTAGCTTCAAAGCCGAAGATGACGACGTCAAACGGGTAAGACAACAACAACTAAAGAGATCCCAACTAAAGCTAAACCCTGAGTCCTACTTCAATTTCTTAATCTTAGCAGGGGGAAAAAAATCTTCAATTCTTAAAATATTCCCTTCACAAGTTGATGATATATTCGAATGAAGTCGTTGAATGGAAAGCCGACAATCGTGTCCGTAGTGGTGAGAAAAGACATTTTGTTTAGTCATACAAACACTGTAGCTGACAAGTCAGATATGTACGGAGGCATGGAGCCATCGCTACACGAATCGTGATTCTCTCCTGCCTCAAAGATGGTGCTGGCTGTTAGGAATTGCACCGGATGGTACAATTGAACCCCAGTTGAACTGAATCAAGAGCTGTTTCAGATCGAATATCTTCCAAACCAACAAAATCACTCGTTGTAGAAAGGGACAATTAAAGGAGGGAGAGAAGAGAAGGACGAGAGAAGTTTGTTGTAGACCAAGACCCTATTCTAGAGTTACATACGAATCGTTGTTTAAGGTGATTCACTATCTTCAAGGCATACATAATTACGTAGAAGGGATGTGGTTGGCTCCTTGGAGAAACCTGATAGAAGCTCCTCTTTGTACAAAGCCAAGAGTGTAAGACAGTAAGAATCAATATCAGATGTGTAATTTCATACTGAACTGGAAGAGATTGCAGATGATGCAACCAACCACTTGGATCACTGAACTGGAAGAGATTGCAGATGATGCAACCAACCATTTGGATCACTGGACTGGAAGAGATTGCAGAAGGGCTCTCACTCTAGGTTGTTCCGTACAAGTTTGACATCAAATGTTAGGTTGGCTAGTACGCCAAAAATTTTGAACTGATGGAGAACTCTGAATCAAATCTTTTAACCTGACCAAACCTAATGCTCATAATCAAACTAGGTCCCATTAGGCACATTAACACAAGCTGAATTGTGGTCCAGGAGAGATTTTGGGATTAATGGATATTTAATATATTATCTATGTTAGTTTCATTGTATATAGGATAAAGATAAATGTTGACATTTGTACTTCCATCAAAGGAAAAAAATCTAGATTTGGGGGTATTACAAGGAATTTAGAGGAGCGCTTTCAATTTGCTTTTAGGGACGGTTGTGGACATTAAGATGTTATTATGGCACTGTGGCTGTAGTCGTAGCAATTCGTAAAGCCACACACTAGAGAGCCACTATCCAGAATATTACAACTTCAACACAACAATCTAACTTTGATCAACATCCTTAATAATGATTTTCAATCACCTTGAAAGATTTCTCATATCATTCATGATATTCGGCGACCACAACCATCTTTTTCACAAATTCAATTTAGCCATATCCATCACGGAGAAAAATTTTCAGCAGACTCTATGGTCAAGCATTCTACCTTTCAACATGAATCTTTCATTTTCGTAATTCTCTCACCTTTTATTACTTTTAAATACTTTAGGTCTTAATCTTTTACGTTGTTTTTCTCTCTCTTCAATTACCAAAGAAATATTTGTACCCAGGAATACTCTTTTTGTAAGCAGATAGTAGTTCAAAGAGGAACCATTGCTAGTTTGTTCTTTGTTGATAATGGAAAACGATCTCACCATGAATGTAGTTGATCTTATCAAACCACATAAATCTTTATGTACATTCTGCGATTCTGTCTTCAAATTTGAAGGGTATGTTTGACCATACAGTAAAACGACAAGCGTGTGCCCATTTTCATGATAGAGCTGCCTATGCACACTAGTATGTTCCACAAGGTGATATCTTCACGTCTAGTCAGGATTGCCTTTGAGACTGAAACTAAAACCCATAAGAAGCAGCAAGCCTCCGGATGATGAGCTTTATGTGATGGAACTCTTGCAAGGGGTTTCAATGAGAGCTGGTGTTCTTCCTTGTCCATCTGAGAAAGAATCAATGGATGGAGAACTCACCTACGTGAGGGCCCTGTTTGAGAGGGTAGCTGGGTCCAAAGATTCGGAAGCATTTCACATGATAAACTTGGATGACAGGAGCAAACCAGAGCTAAGTATCTTCCTTAGGAGGCCCCGGTGAAGTGATGAAACTATCAGGTCTCTCTTGTTCACTCTGTATGAAATAATGATACAAGAACAGTTCACTTACAAAATTTGTCTACCAAGTGATAGTGTAAATGGGTATCCCAATATCCCTTCAATGAATCATGAGGCTTGAATTCTCCTGTTCAATCACTAGTTTCTGTAACAGTAGTACCTGAAAGTGAGTCAAGAGCCCCAGTCTCTAGTTTATGCAAGTTCAAATGGAAAACTGAAGATGAACATTTGCAAAAAAGTTCTTGGTTGAAATTCTTGGTATTTCTGGTCAGAAGTTGATTTTGAGAGACTTCCAGTTGTGTTTCGGGGGGCATTGTTGGAACTGATTCTTGGTCAAAGATGAATTCTAAGTGAGATAAAAGAAGAACTAGATTACAGAATGCATTCTTGTAGGCACACCCTTAATGTCTGGAGTGCTGAATCCTTAACTCATCCATTTGGTTCTTTATTAGTAAACAAGCCACCGATTCCATAAGTATCATTTGCAGCTAGATTAATTCATCTAGTTTGTTTATGGGATTATGGAGTATAACTTCTAAGCCTGCAGGGATAATTCCGATGGTAGTTATCCTTCACCTGGAGCTTCTGAATTGTATGCAATTTTGTTGTCCTGCACATCTCAAGTCAGAACTAGAGTTTGAAGTAAAAAAAAATGCAGCATCACACTCTACTCATGTTTCACCTTCCAATTGCTGTGGAGACCTAAAAGATCCAAGAAGCATTGGTGTTTTCAGATTTTCCTAAGCAATGATCAATTTTAATGCTGATATGTTTCCTGCTAGGAATTAAGTCTACAAAAAGGAATGAATAAAAACAAAAATGCCCCAGCTTCAGAAAGAAAAGCAATTCTGTGATCAAAAGATGCTCAAACTTCGTTGCAAAATTTTCAAATAAATCAAAACTCTTTAAAGCTGGGAGGGAAAACCAGTTCCAGCAACAGAGATAACAGGAAACTTAAGACAACAACCAAAACAATCCTGTTTTCAGTAGTGTGATCATTTGGATTTCTTTCCTTGTTTTTTCTTTATAACTTCGTCAATATACATTATACCTTTGCCCTTGTAGACTTCAGGAGGTTTACAACTGCGAACAGCAGCAGCAAACTGGTGCACTCTTTGCTTGTCAATTCCAGTACAGCAAACTACGTTTGGCTTAAAGCAGAATGCACGAACAGCTGGTGGAACCACCAGTTCAACCTCATGGCTGTAACCCAATTTCAGATACAGGAGACGACCCTCTGATTCAGCCCTTGCTTTGAAACCCACACCCACAATCTTAAGAAAGCGAAAGAATTTGGCCTCCATGTACAGCTTCCAAATACTTTCAAACTGTTCAAAGAGAACACAAGAACAATAATGGGTCAAGAAGTTCAAAGCTGCACAGAATACAACTTTAGAAGCAAGGATGTGCACATTCAATCTAGGAAATGTTCAAGGCATAATCGATTATCGTTGACAATTAGGGCTTTTGAAAGACATCAATAATAGGGAAATAACCCCTCACCCTCTGATCCAAATATAGAGGAAGAACTTGTTTTCAGGTAAGAAATAAATAATGAAAGAGAGATCAGAAGAGCAGCAACTGAGACTTAATATAAGGGTTTAGGGTTTGAGTCAGCACTACGACTCAACGCCCTTCCATCTCCAAAAAAATCAAAGCTTCCCAATACCTAACTATGCCCAAAGTTAAAATCAAAGGACAGATTTTATGAAGTTTCCGATGGTTGCAATGAGGAATTAACCAAGTATACAACAGCATCGTTCAAAAACAATCAAACAAAAAGAAGCTCAATGCAAACCAGAGATCGATCAATAGGGGGAAAAGTTCAATAATATTAGGTTTCCTGAACGCATTCGGCGTTCCTGAGACCTGAGATACTGAGATAGAAAGAAGGTGGAAAATTACCTCAACGGAAGCCGGAGAAGGCCGTTCACGGCGGAGATAACACGCCCTCGAGCAAGAGGCGTAGGCGTCTGGACCTTGTTCGAGCTTCTGGGGAAGATTTGTTCTTTCCTGGTCCAATTTGTGCATAGATGTATGGGTCGGGTCAGTTTGGTTTGGTTTGGTTTGGATTGCGTTTGCTTTGATTTTGATTCGTGACATTGGTTTAGACTTGATTTCTTATAACTAACTTGTTGTAAATGTATGCAAGGGTAGTCTTGTCATTTTATTTTGTTTTAGGACTAGGTTGTCTTATTAATTAGTTTAAGGAGCAAGGTTGTCTTTTCAGTTATTCTATTTGTATACATGAGATTGGGGGTTAGGGCATCGTGAGATCACAAGCTCCTCATACGATTTTCTCTCCTCTCTCTCATCTTCTTGCTCTTGATTCTCTCTGGTTCTCGCTCTCGGTTTCAGAGTGTAGTGCCTTGGTTATGTACTGGTTCTTCCTCAAGATTGATGCTCTAATGGTGGTTAATAGCTTCAACTATTGTTTGCATTGAAGGCATTGTAGAAAGGTGTTCTTGGCTTGCGCAGGAAGGAGAAAAGCTTAGTTGGATTGCTGATTACAGGTGTGGTCATCCCAAGTCTTGTATATTCTCTCTTGATTCATGTATAGAGTATTCACATCTTGATTTAGAACTGTAACCTTGATTTGGCTATTTGATGATTGCATAAACTTAATGAGTGCTACACTCATCTTTAGATGTAGGTCTTAGGACCGAACCAAGTACACCTTGGTGTCTTGCTTTAATTTCTTTCTGCTCTTTCTTTCTTGGTTATAATCCGCTGCAAATAAGTTAGTATTTCTAAACATAACTATAATACAATTGTCAATAGAAAGTTGGTGGGATGATTGAAAAGCTTACTTCAACTCTTACAATGACATATGTAATATCTCCATCTCTAATTTCTTTAGGTTTGGGGTCATTAGCTATGGATTTTTATTTTTTTTTTTTATTATTTTTTATCAATCTTTAGCTATGTATACTAAAAAAAAATCATCAGGTGGGTTTGGACCTCAAAATATCAACAAATTTATAAGTCCTCTTTTTTTTTTTTTTTTTTTTTTTTTAGAAGATTGCAATACATTGAAAACAAAGGTTCAGAATCATCTAAAGGATATGCAGCCCATTTACATATTATTTTGAATGTAAATGCCCGGATTGAGAGCTGTGGTGTGGCTTATGTTTCTACGCAGGTGAACACTGTCACTGACCACCTAGTTCGGATTGTCCAGTCAGTTGCGAACCTAACTATTTGGCCTATTTTTTTTTCTTGGCTCTTCGATGTTGGCGGTTGGTTTCAGTGCTGCACAATTAATGCGCAGCACTGAGCTGTAAATGGTGAGGATCAAAAGTCATGGTCGAGATTGAACTCAACCACCGTGCTCCCCTCTTTTTTTTTTTTTTTTGCGGCCCGATCCACCGGCATGGGTGGCCGCCGCCCCCTTGCGTGGGCTGCGCTATCCTCTTGACACAACCCTTGATGTTGTGGAGGCTTCAGTTTTGCCACATCAATAAAATTATTTCATATAGGAAAAACATAAAAGGGAAATGGATAATGACTGGTAAAAGGTCTCTTTCATGTCACTGGGGCCTTCCATCCTCAAATATCAACATCAACTCTCCCATGAATAACTTATTTTCAATGTAATCAAACATATAAATGTTGGCGTAGAGGAAGATATGACTACATGGGCCCCTCTCCTATGATAGTATTGTTACAATAATGGTGATGAATCCAGTGATTACAAGAAATATGAAGACACACACGGTTGACGAAGTTGTTCAGTTAAATGGCCTACGGTCTCCAAGGTTCAGGAGAAAACCTAATAAAAAAATAGAAAAATAGTTAATTCAACATACATAATCTGTGCAAAAATTACCATCGAAGATAGAATGCATTTCTGCAAACTCAATGCTCTAAATACCTCTTTTGATTACACCATTGTATATCAAGAATTAAGAGAAAAGAAGAGGTAAAGAAATCTAATCATAGGAGCTGATTTGTTTTTTTTTTTTTTTTTTTTTTCGGTACAAAGACGGGGTTAAACAATCCAAAGGAACAAATAGAAAACTTAACTTAAACAAGACTCTCTATCCACCATGAGAATTCCTTCTAACCCAGCTGGAGGATCTGGGAAGAAAGCCCATGGGTCTAAGGGACAAAGTTGCACCCTAGACATACAATCAGCAGCTTTGTTTGCTTCTCTACCAAGATGAACAAACCTCACCCTTCCATTAACGCCTGAAAGGGTTTTTATTTCCTCAATGAGGCGAATAATACTCTCTTGTGCATGCTTACAAGGGTCGAGGAGAGCAACAGCTTTCTTAGAATTAGATTCGACCTGAATCTGACAAAACCCCAAACTCCAAGCCAACCTAAGGCCTTCGATAATCGCTATTAATTTTGCTTCAAGGACTGAACACAAAGGAAACTTCCTTGCAAAACCTCCCTTGAACACCCCTCTTGATCCCGTAAAACACCCCCCCACCTGCATATAGTTCTTCTTTCTATTAAGAGAAGCATCCACATTGCACTTTATCCGATCACCAATAGGGGTTTTCCACACAATATTGGATGTTAGCCACATCACAACAAAATATTTGATTCTTTTATCCTTTTAGGATCTTAGTTTCTTCCATATTCTGAGAGAGATGAGCTTTTTAGCATATCATCCAATAGTCTCCCATCGAGGACTGACGCTTTTTAACTATACATTTTCTGTGGCCCACGTCTGATATTGAAGAAATAATTTAGAAGTGAGACCACAATGAATTTCGCGTGGATTCACAGAAAAACATGTAATGAAAAAGCCGGAGGCATAGAGTGTTTTTCCAACAAAGAGGTGATCCGGACTCATGATCCAAAAAAAGGAAATGATATCTACATGAAAGTTTCACATTGCAATCCAATGGGTTGGAAAATGGTATCATCCACTTGGTATGAAAGTATGAGAGAGAGAGAGAAGAGGATCACAGTGGATCAGTCCAGCTGTCTGTCTCAGTCAAAAGCGACTAAAAGCAGTTTCTCCCACCCAAAACCTACAATTGGCCAAACTACATTGGTTTTCCTTAAAACGCTAAAAAGCGAAACACAACCAAACAGAGTTTTTAGTTTAAAATAGAAAAGCCACGCTGGCAGAAAATATCTAACATCGTATGGCGTTAACGTCGTCATCGTCTCCTTCCAAACATCAATCAATCAATCAAGTGTTCAAAAGTCAAAATTCGTTGAAACAAATATTGTATCACGTGAGATTCTCTCTTTGCTTCCAGCCTGTCAGTGGACCCCACCCTACTACGTCGTCGTCGTCGTCGCTATGCACATTTTGTTCGATTCCGCGGATCGTTGGATCGAGATCTCAACTCAACGACCAGATCTCGCTGAACGTGTACAAACACAAGCAAGTTCCCTCGGCATGCATGATTCATGCCTTTTATTTCCTTTCCCTCTCTATTATAATCTAACATCAAGTCGTCCTTGTGCGGCGGATCGATTTCAAGCCGTTGGATTGAAAACCAAACCAGGTGAGGTGAGGTGATGTCCCCTTAAATTGTGTGAGCAAATGAGGATCCGACATTTGGAATATTCAACGCAAAGGTGAGTGGTCCAAGATTCATTTGTCCCTTTAGTGTAGGTGGGGCCCACCCAAGCTCCAAGGCTCCAACTAAACTAAGCTGTAAACCGTTGGTAGCAGTAAAATGAAAAAAAGCAAAAAAAAAGTTGAGTGGTGGCGTGGTTGTGGTGGTCAAAAAAGTCAAAAAGATCGCCGCCTCCTCTTGGCTCTTACTAATAGTAATTTTTTTTTAAAAATAATAAACGACACGTTGTTTTGGCTTTAAATAGAAGGAAGGAATGGTTCACAGCTTTTGCCTAACTGTCATGTTTTAAATGCACTTCCACTTCACGACCCTACTACTACTACTCTACACGACCCTACCAGGCTACTACTACTACCCTACACGCACTTCGGATAAGCGAGAACATTTGAACCAAATAAAAGGATGACTCAGAAACTGTCCGTAGTGTCGTACAACGGAAACTCTCCGTAGTTGAACAGCCCCCCCCCCCCCCCCCCCCCCGCCCCCGCCCCGCCCCCCCCCCCACCGCCCCCCCCCCCCCCCCCACACCTTTTTAAAAAAAAAAAAAAAAAAAAAAATTAAAAACCCGTAGGCAACCGGAAACTCGATTTCCTTTTCAACTTCCCCATAAGTCCCCACACGTTTCTTTCAAATAATTCCAAAGTGGGGCCATGGGTTCAAAAAAAATTAAAAAAATAATTTTTTTCATAGATTTTTAAACCATGATTTATTTGGTTTGTTGGACTAAAAAAGTCCGAAAATTTTGCTGTAAAATTTGTATATTTATTAATGGAGATGTAGTAGGTTCGACTTTTGCGAACAATATTTTTCGTCTGAGGATGTAAAGTGTGCAAAGCTAGTCCAAAAAACTTAGCACAAAAATTTCCCTGATTTAAATTTACAGAACTCTCTACTTGACATGAGACTTTAGTCTTTTTTTTTTTTTTTTTTTTTGGTAGAAAGAACAGTATCACGCATGATCCAATAGAAAACAAAACAAAGAAAAAACTAATTTGGTCCAACTTTACTCTTTTTCTTTTTTTTTTTTTTTTTTTTTTTTTTTTTTTTTTTTGTATAAAGAAACAGCATCACGCAATACCCAGCAGAAAACAAAACAAAGAAAACACTAATTTGGCCCAGCCAACATATTAGCCTGAAAAAATTCCTCTAATTCTAGAGGTCACTAATACAAGATTTTCAAGATATTCATTTCATCACAGAACATCATTGAATACCAATCGGCTATTTGGTTTCATTTCCGTCTAATGTGAGTGGAACGAACATGTCATTTTGATATGAATATTTGACGGATGTCAATAATAATTCTCAAACTTTCATTGGATCTTCAAATACGGATGAAAAAGCACAATAGCCTAGCGGGAGTCGGATTCTATTTCAATAGCCATGCCCCATATTGAGAGCAATGTCCAATCTTTCCTTCAATGCTAAAAATTGAACTCCTATAACTTCATTACATTGCATATTTTTTATGAATTTACTTCGGAAAGCTCCAATATGATCTCTAATAATTTCTCCCACTGTATTTTTTACTCCATCCTTTTAAAGTCTAAAGAAAATTGATAAATATAGAACCCACTTTTGCAAGTTTTCTACAAAATCAGTTCCAAACACCTCATTATATTTAAAATTATCTACTTGTCAATTACAATGGTGGTTTTGGATGAACTTACCTATCTAAATTGTCCAATATTTAAAATGTAATTCATAAAAAAAATTTGGATGTCACTACGTTCATTTGATGGCAATGGGATTTTA
Organism: Hakea prostrata; assembly: GCF_041222555.1. Classification (NCBI taxonomy): domain Eukaryota; kingdom Viridiplantae; phylum Streptophyta; class Magnoliopsida; order Proteales; family Proteaceae; genus Hakea; species Hakea prostrata. The sequence goes on along the minus strand of NC_142604.1, from coordinate 9,067,269 downwards.
AAGAAATGGAAGTCTGGATTATTTTGAGTGTGACAAAAAAAACTAATTTACAATCCAAATGTATTTTAAACTAACTAAAATAGTGATCACCTTTAGAATTATACATTTGAATTTTGTTTTTCCTAATTTATGGATTTGACTGGGACGTAAAACATAATTTCTTATAAGTTATTCTAACAGAAAAAAAACGACTTTCATAGAAGTTATCGATAATCATGTAAATAATGCTTACAAAACTTTTGATTTTAAGGTTTGAAATTTCTAAATCTTTCTTTTAAAATTTTTCGTTTACCTAAATTTTTAAATCTTTCTATTAACGCTATCGTGTTTTAAATCTTATGGATCAGTATCCACATCATTATATGTTAATATAGTTTGTTTTCAACCATATTCAATATGTTGGACAAAAGTATAAAAATTTTAAAATTTGTCAGAATTTATTTATTGTAAGAATCCTAAATTTAAAATGTTGATCATGAAATATGTAATTCAAGCAAAATTTGGGTGTTAATATGGTCCCCTTTGGTTGTAAAGTGCTTAAAGAAAATGGATGTAGATTGTCAAATTGTTAACCTATAAATAAAATAAAATAAAAAATCATTAATTTAATCAACATATTTTTGTAAACTGATTAAAATTTAATCACATTGAGAAATGATACATTTGAATTTTTAATTTTATTTTACTTTTTAAATTTTATAGTTTTGACTGAAACACAAATAGACTTTCATAGGAGTTAGTGATAATCATGTAAAGCAATGCTTACCAAATTTGTAATTTTAAGGGTTTGAAATTTTCAATTCTTAAATAATAATATTTTTTAAAAACGTTTTTTGGTCAAAGATCTCTAGATGCTTTACCAAGTGTTTGTTTTGCGATTTTTTTTCTTTCCTTGGTGTTATATAGATTTTAAAAAATATAATGTTCATATTAGTAAGAAAATTAAACTAAAACTAGAGGTAAGTGTTAGATAAGTTGAATGATGTTGTTGCGTCCAGAACTTATTCGAGGGCCGGATATTGAGATGACCACTTTAAGAGCTCTCTAGCCAAATTGGAATAGTTGAGATGCCTGCACTCACAAAGAAAACAAGAACGGTCGGTCAAGTTTTGGCCGGGGAACTGCCTCCGACACTCAAATCAACCTAAGCAACAATAAGAGTTCTTGAGAGATTTCTCAAGAACATAATGAATAATTGATCAGATGAATCTTGTACATTTCTTCTTATAGGATGAGAGTTTATATAGAAGATACCTGGAGGCGGCACTTCCCTATATCTCTCATATTCAGTTGAAGTGTGAGTGAGATATCTTCGGAATAGTGATCCCTTCTTTGGCGGGCCTGATAGAGCCGTTATCCGCTTGTTTATCTCCCCATTTCTCTGAATGGGTATGTTGAGTTGTTATTTGTAACTAACTCTCTTGACTTAGTCTAAAAAGTCTTTTTGAGCTTACTTCAAGCATGACTCCCAAAGGAAGAGAGCGCACTTTCCCGAGTGGAGTGCGTCTCTCCCGAAGGTGCTCTTAAGAGTCTTCTGATGGAGGGGACTCACCTACCCGAGCGGGGGGGGGGGGGGTGTCTCTCTCGAGGGGGTGCTCTTAAGAGTTTTCTGAGGGAGGGGACACCTACCCGAGTGGGGGTGTGTGTCTCTCCCGAGGGGTGCTCTTAAGAGTCTTCAACGTTACTCTCAACGTTACTCTTGGACTTAGTCTTGAAGGTCTTTTTATCTTTTGTACTCTTCTCAAGCATGGCTCCTGAGGGATAATACGCACCTGCCTGAGTGGGAATGTGCTTTCTTCCGAAAGAGTTTTCTGAGGGAAGGGAGCACATTTACCCAAGTGGGTGTGTTCCTCCCGAGGGGGTTCTTCAAGTCTTACCCGAGTGACTCTTCAAGTCTTACCTGAGTGGGTATGTGTTTCCTCCTGAAGGGGTTCTCGGGTTACATATCCTCCACAACAGATGTCATGATTTGTTATTCTATTGTTAGTAGAGTGATGCTGTAACTTTTGTAAGAAGACACAAACTATCTATTGAAAAATAAATAATAATTTTTAGGTTGCAAATACATAATTAAATAAGAAAATTTATCAGGATAAAAAAAAATCCACTTGTGGGTGGGGATAAAATTGCTAATTTGAGTTGAATAGAATTTTTTTTTTCCTTTTTGAGAGAATAGAAAATTTTGAATTAAATAAAATAAAAAAATTACAACTTGAAGAATTTCTTGTCATTAGCATTATCTGAACAAATACAGAAAGAATTAACGGAAGAACATCTACAGTTAGATGAATTTCCTCGCAGACAGTAAAACATTCTACTAGATGGTTCCCATAGTCAATTCTTTTATTTATTGTTGGTAAAGAAAATTCTTATGTAATGCTAAAATACAATTCCTCTATGAGGGGTTTTTTTTTTTTTGACTCACAAGCCTTATCTTGTAGAAGGGTTTGGCTAAGCTTGAAGACATTTAAAGGACCTGAATAATTCGTGGACCCCACTACCAGTGGTTCCAGAAAATGATACTGGGGACCATCTGAAAGTGGGCCCCACCATCAACTTCTTGTCGATCATACAACTAACCTGGCCAGTTCCCAACTGATTGGGGCTGGAAATCATAAAATCCACTTGCGAGTCACGACAAAAAAAAAAAAAAAACTCTCTCGCTCGCAGATTAAACTCTTAAAAAGTAGAAAAATAGGAGGTGCGCATTTACGCACCTGCCTGGGTTAGAACCCTCACCCAGCCAATGAGAAATTTCTCCGAAGTACCCGACAGCGAAGGGCAAAACACCCCAACTCGTACCGGTTTCTCTACTACTGTCTTCGCACACACTCTCTCTCTCTCTATATAAAGAGACTTCGTAGAAGGAAAGCTTCACTGTTCCAGGCGAAGAAGACCCAGAAGCTTTTAGCCATGGAAGCGATCAACCACACTCGTTCTTCTTCTTCTACTTCCACCACTTCGTCTTCGTCTTCTGATTCTACTTCGTATGGTTCATCTAAACAACCAGCCGGAGAGAGAGGCTTGAAGAAGTTAGAGAAGATTAAAGGTCCATGGAGTAACGAAGAAGACAAGATCTTATCTCGGCTTGTCGAGCGACACGGCGCTCGTAACTGGTCACTGATAAGCCGCTACATACCGGGTCGGTCGGGCAAATCGTGCCGTCTCCGGTGGTGTAACCAGCTCAGCCCTAATGTCGAACACCGTCCGTTTTCTCCTGAAGAAGATGAGATCATCTTGGCTGCTCATGCCAAGTATGGTAACAGATGGGCCACCATTGCTCGATTACTTCCAGGCCGAACTGATAATTCTGTGAAGAATCATTGGAACTCTACGCTTAGGAGGAAACAGAGAGAAGTGGCAGTAGCGGAAGGAGATAGTAGTGGAAGTGGTAGAGGGTTTGGGTGTTCGTCGTCGACACCAGAAGAGGTGGAGACGTTGACGGCTTTGACTCTAGCGCCGCCTGGGCTGGGTTGTCCGGCACCGGAGAGACAATCTGGGACGGAGAATATGCCGGCGGCGTTTTGGGATATGATGAGAGATGTCATTGCAAGAGAGGTGCGGAATTATGTGACGGCCTCCTTGTCTTAAACAGCAACGTCTGGGCCTGGGCTTGGGCTTTGGGTTGGGCTTGGGCTACCTTGGAATGGCTAAGATCTGCAACGTCCTATTTCTCTCTCTCTCTCTCTCTCTTTTGCCCTTGTCTTTTTGGTTTTGTGAGTGTTTGTTTTTTGTTAATTTTGGTTAAATGGTACTTGTTAATATTGTTTAAAGCAAAATAATGGCTTCTTTTGCAAGGGTTCAAGCAAATCTCCATATAATTAGAATGTAATTTTAATGGCACTTAGACATTTTGACCCAAAAAAGAAAATCCTATGAGACAATGGTGAAGAAGGTTATTAATTTAAGAGACTAAGATTTACAAGGGTTAATGAGGTATCAACATTGCCCTCAAAAGGGGAACAATCTCAAATAGACCAAGATCCAATTTCGGGTTATTTCTTGGTGAACATGATTCGCCATAATCCCTTCGATCCCTTCATTTATGTGCCAGAATACAAAGAGATTTGGTGGGGAACTAACATTTACAAGGGTTAATGAGGTATCAACATTGCGCTCAAAAGGGGAAAAATCTTTAGATTGCATTGGCTAAGATTTCGATCTCGACCGTTGGCAGCAAAATGCTACATGCACATTTAAAGTTGAATCGAACATTAAGATGCACATTCACTAGCTCCATTAAAACAAACGAGTATGAAAAGATAAGGAAGTGTTAAAGTATATGGTGGGAGTGGTGTGGTTTCCAGCTTTTATGTTTCCCATTGTTTGGTATTGTTGCTTTGCAATCACTGCTCTTCATGTCGGTTCAAAGGGGAAAATTAAAAGATTCTTGTAGCCAAACACTACAGTGTATCACGTGAACTTTTGTTTGGAAATCAAATGAAGTTATATTAATTATCAGTACTTTTATGTATAGAATGAGATGCATTCATGGGATCTTCTTGTTCATGCATGATGGTAGGGCTGGTGTGCTGGAAAGGATCTTTTTCCTTTTCTTTTGAGTGCAGTATTTCAAACATAAAAAGTTGAATCTGTAGATTCAAAAATATATTGTCTGAGTTGATTTCAATTTTTTTTTTGGAGGGAGCTTTGATAAAAGAAAAAAAATTACATTAATCTACCATTACATCACCCCGGCCGGAGACACTGTGGCGGGCCGCCGTCCCCGCTGGAAAAACTATAAACCCCCCTACCCCTATCCCTGTAACACACCCTTCGTGGTGTCCTGTGTTGAGGCCCCGGAACGCACTTTGATGAACATAAATAACCCATTCGATCTATACCCAATAATCACCAACCAACCAATCCTACGATGGTAAAAAAGTTTGAATCCTCTACTTTAGCGTGTTTCGTTAATACTTTTTTACCATACAATAATAGTAGGTGGGCCCTTATAAAAATCATTTTTAATTCATTTTATCAATATTTTGAAGTAGGCTCTGTTAAGAGAATACATACCTTATCTAGCTAGCATGGAATTTGGATTGATAGCCGAAAGTCCAAGTCAATGGGCCAGCCTGGTTCAAAGCAAGTCGTGAGTTTTTACTAATTTTTTAGCTGAGGCACGTGTGTGGTGCACTCGTGCGTCCACATTTTTGTTTTTTTTGTTTAGAATCTTGTAATAAATATGTAATTAAAGAAGGAAGAGGGGGAGTTAATTGCTTTGTTGTCTATAAGTTGAGCTTATCTGATTGTCAGGTGCCAGCGATGGATGTCGGCGGGTGTTGCCTCAAAACCATGAATTCTCTGGGTCGGATTGGTTCGAATCCATTTGTTATATGTATAGTGATAGGTGAAAGTTGGGCTCTGAGGATGGGTCTCCTTGAGCTTATTAAAGCTGGGCATGTCAATTATCTCAGTCCGATGAGAAACAACTGCCTCCTTAATTTTTCCGCCATTTCTTTTGTTTTGGGGGCCCTGGCTTTCTAGGGCGGCAACTGGTTGCTGATGCTCTAGCTGGAAGGCATCACTGTGGCAAGCTGATGATTTGGCCTCAACTCCTTGTCTTTGTATGGCGTCTTGTCTTTGCTGTTTCTGGTCTTTACCAAAAAAAAAAAAAAAAAAACTAGGGTTGGCCGGCATCTGTATTCCTTGGCCGACACGTATCAGAAGTCAAAGACAGATACGTCAACTCCGGTGGGTGGGTTCAGGCCTTCAGGGTTGTGTACCATGTACGTACATGATGATTCGTGATGATACGGAAGTTTTAAGCTAAGCAGCACTCACGTTGTCTTAGCCAGACATGTACAGAGAGAGCCTCCTTGCTTGTCGGGTCATTGCAGAGTTTCCTCCCTCTTTGCTTAGACTTCTTCCTTTATCTGCTTTACCTTCCTTCATGGTGCCTTCTTTTCCAATATTAAGATTCTTTATTTGTTCTTCAATGTTTTCAGTCGAAAAAAAAAACAGAAGGAAAAGGAATAAAAAGTGCAGCAGCGATGCCAACCATATTTGAAAAATGAATAACTGGAAATCGAATTTCATTTAAAATTTTGACACTTTCTTGCTCCATTCTTTCTCCAATTCAAATATGATATCAACTTAGTCAAACAGCTCTGATACCGGTTTAAGTCCGGTCTGGTTATCGGAGGGGGAGAGAAAAATGGATATTTTTCAACAAAGGGATTTTTTCAGCTAGGAACGGTGGTGGGTACTTTCCAACAAAAGGCCCCTAAGGTTTAAGGAGGAAATGGGTCCCACTTAAAGGTGAGTGAAGTATATAATTCCCATTTATAGTGCTAAACGATTATTTTAATCCATTAATATTTAAAATGGTCAAAATCTAACAATTATTTGTAGTTTTTCAAAAACGTCAGTGTGTGTGAGTGTGTGTAAGTAACATGTAATTTTTGCCACTTATTTACTAAATTTTTTTTTTACCACTTAAGTGCATAGACAAGAGTTTTGCCCCAACTTAAGTAGGCAACATGACTAACATGAAAAAACACTCTTTAAATTTTTGACACTTTTGTAACCATGGTATCTCCAATTCACGGATGATCCCTGTTAAGTAAAAAAGCTTTGATATTTGTTTAACTCTAGTCCAACCTAGAGTCCCTAGATTCGAAAGAGACTCACCATCTCAATCATGTACCAACAAACATGAAATTGCCTAACAACTTATGTCATAGGAAACAAGAACATGAGTCAGCCACATGCAGAGATAAGTATCACATCCTACTCTTACATGTCATCAAATATCGTCTAAAAATATCTAATTCTTTCTTGGACACATGCAAGGAATCGCCTCTAACCAGGAATTCGGATTGTCTAAAAATATCTGACGATTATTGACCACGTATTACAGGGGACCCTATAGGGTTAGGGGTAATAGAATTTTTTTTAATGTTTTATAACTTTTCACTTGTAGGCCCCACATAATTTGTGGTTGTAAAGCCGTCGAGGGAGTGTGCTCCTCATCAGAGGAGATGATCCACACTCTCTAACCATCTATAAGAAAGCCCTACGAGTGTAAATACAACTTATGCATGGTCATCTACCATTGAATCTAACTCGGTGATCTAGTCTTGACACGTTTTTTTCTGTTACAATTTCAATCAAATCCAAATAAAACTTAGAAAAATATCCTCTGCTGTGCACAGCAATGCACTTATATACCAAACAAGTGGCTAAGAAACTTCAAATATTTGGCATAAAGTACGTGCATTTTCTGTTAATTCAAAGGATGTGCACATTTAACCCCATATTTTTTATTTGCATATGAGTGTACCTTATTGTACATTCGATTGCAAATGTGCACAAGCCACAATACCAATACAATATCAATCAGTTAATTGTAAAAATTAAAAAGACAATATTTAGGGTTGGGCTATGTTGGTGAGATACTGGGCCTGGGTCCAGGTCCAGCTGTATTGGGCTGAGTTGAGGTTTTAAAAAAAAAACAAATTTCTAATTGGCGCCGCCCGGACTTGAACCGGAGACCTTCAGTGTGTTAGACTGACGTGATAACCAACTACACCACGGCACCAACTATTCAATTTCAATAATATTTTATTAGAAATCCATTACAAAAGGAAATTTTCTTAATTGTCAAAACAAACCTCTCTCCTTTAGAGACTTAGAGTTGCTAACAAACACAATGTCCTTCACAACCTCACTAACAGTGTTATTTTCGAATAAATCTAAACAAGAAGGCACGTCAACCATCTTTTTTTTGGGTACATAAAAATACGGGATGCAAGAGTGACCTAGCGCCCCCGCTACACAATATTCAAATTTTTTATCGAGTGTGACCTATGCAAACATTAACCCCATCAACCGTGAGTAGCATTACGGCAACGAGTCATGGGGTAGACAGGGAACTTCATCCTACCACTATCACAATGTAACCCATCACGCTCACCGCAAGCAAAGTAGTAAGGCTGCCACTTCTTCAGCACAAACTTAAAGCCTTGGCCACCACCGTCTGTCACATTTCCCACCATCTTTGCTGTCTTCAGGTCACACTTCAGGTAACTCCAGAAGTCTCTCAGTAAGTACACACTGTGCGCGTGTGTCGTGCTGTTTGGTGCATCAAACTTGAACACTGCATGCATTTCATATACATCATCAAATATAAGAGAATACAATTAGTAACAACAAACAGAGCATGTTTGCTATGAAATAACTAGGTTAGAACGAACCCAAGGTATCATTGAGGTAGAAAGGTGCATTTTGGAAAGCCCAAACACTATAGTTGAAGCCAAAACGCCAGCCTTCAGAACCTCCAACTACGATCGTTTTTGCCATACTAGTACCTGCTAACACTGATGCAGTTGCTATTACCACCAGGATGAGCAGCTGAGCATTACCAATTCTACTTCTGAAACCCATCTTCATCTCCAAAATCTTTCAAGAGGTAGAGGTGAAAGTGGAATTAGAGCTGCTGCTGTGAGGATGAAGGGATGTGATGGTGAATTGGTGATTAGGTTTATATACAAGCTGAGGAGATGTTATGTTCTTCTCTTACGTGGGTAGGTAAGGAAATATCACACAGTACTCCTTTCGTTTTTCTTCTGTAAGTGGAGTTCAATCCGTTTTTCTTGATTATAGGAGTCAAAGAAAGAGGAGACAAAGAAGGTAAACATGGTTGATGGTTGACTCTAAGTGGGTGGTTGACTCTGAGTGGGTCGGTATAATTGTTGGCGAATCTCCACTTCAGAGAATTAGATGGTAAGCAGTGACTCTGGTTAGTACGCCATTAAAGACTTCTACGCTTTTAGGGTCGTATCGCAATGATTCTGGAGGCATAAAAATTGGAGTTCAACTTTAGTGCTGTCGAACGGGATCTCGACCGTTCATTTATCAAAAGTTTGAAAATACATTCTTTGGAGATGGATGGTTGAGATTGAAATCTTGGTTTGCTGCAGGTGTTGCTCAATAAATGCGTAGCACCCAAATAATTTCTTAAAAATTTAGGGGTAATTTTCATAGGACCCCGGGTGGCAGCATAGCCAAAAAAACTTGCATCCCTCCCCGTCATGAAAGCAATTTAGGACAAATTACACTTCATGACAATTTGCCCTTTTCTTTTTTTTTTTAATTTAAACAAAACATGGAAATAAATGAAAAAATTCAATTCAAATTCAAATCTTTGACCGGAATCGTTGGCATCAGGTTGTTTGTCACATCATGCCATTCGATCGGTTGTTAAGATCGAACATCATGCCCTTGCCTCGCGCTCTCTTTCGTTTGTCTTCCCGGTCTTATCTTGGCCTGGTCCTCTTTCTTATCGTCGGCGTTTCTTTGTCTTCTTTCGTCTTTGCCTGCCGGTGTTGGTCTGTCTCTTCTGTAAGAGAGTGTTCGTTCTATTTTCCTGCCGGTCCCGGCTTTGGTTCCATGCGTTTGGCCTGCCACACTTTCTCCCTCCCCTGTTGCTTCACACATCTTCGACTTTAGCCATGGTTTCTCATTCCGCGCTCCATCAGCTTTCTCATTCGTAGTTTTTTTTTTCAAACTGGTTTTTCCCTTTTTATTTCTCTTCGGTTTCCGTCACTTATGACTTACCTTTTCATCCTTGATCTTGTTTCCACCTACCGGTTTTTAGTAGCCCCGTGACAGAGAGCTTTAGATAGGGATTCAGTTATGGTTGAATGAGAACATTCAGTGTTTGATGTTCTTAGCGGTTGCTTTGTGGTGTTTCGCTCGTTTTGAGCTGGTTTCGAGATCACAATGAATATTACTTATTTTTTTTTCATTTTTATTTCCTATGTTTTTTGTTTAAATTAAAAAAGGGTAAATTTGTCATTAGTGATAATTTGTCATTAATTGATTTTTCTATAGTATGGGGAGGCGTGCGTTTCACTAAAAATGCTGCCCCTCGGGGGGTGTGTTCCCTTTAGCCCATAGTGGGTACTACAATCTTGTATGGTATGTATAAAATAGACAAGTTTTTTATTTTAATTAAAAAAAATAAATATAAATATTTAAAAACTTTACCCCACAATTGTTTACTTAAAAAAAAAGAAAAAAAAGCAAACACATCGTTGCTTCCAATAAACTCAGGGATATAATCTTTCAAGTGATTAGTGTTAACTTTGCTGTTGTTACCAACTCGATTTGCAATCACCTTCTTTTGCTTTTCCATTCGTCTTGTTTTATTTTGGGTGTTGATGATTTTAGAGGGAATGTAAGAATCCAATATGACTTCTTCAGGCATCAAATTCAGGTTTCCATACTCTTGAAACATTTTTTCAGCAAGTTGTTCATCACGGATGTAGTTGTGAATAGGACAACAAGCAATGACAATTCTGGTATGTGTTTGTGGTGTAAATCCGTGACGCATTTTAGACAAAATTGAAAACCTCTCTTTAGGTGGGAAAAAGACCGTTTTATAACGTTCCTCACTGAAGAGTGTTTGTAGTTGAAAAGTTCAATTACAATCCCTACTTGTCGACTTCTCCCCCTGAAATCTCGCAAATAATATCTAGTACCCTTGAAGGGGGTGTCATGAGTCCAATCATAGTCGAGTATCTAGAGTCAACCATACAGTACTTACCTATGACAATATCAAATAATAAAAGTCAATCTCATTAGTTTATATCCAGTGAAGGGCTAAAAATAAGTGATGAGATCATTGAATTATTTATCAGGAGGAGGATGAGGAAGTTTAAAGCTGGGTCTATAATTGCTTGTCTAAAAACTTTGCAATCATTTGCAAAACCTTCCCATCCAGTATAAACGAGCATGAATTTCACGTCAAAGGAACAAGCACACATGACATTCTGTGTGGTGATTCCATTTCTTCCACGATATAGTATTTGTTGCCATGCCAATACCACTACATGCACATAAGTGCCATCGATGGTACTAATACAATCCTAGTACAATGAATATAGTGAAAACCATTAATAGACCTCGATAATGAGCCTAACATATAAACGTTGATATTCTTCTCCAATAAGAAAACACTATCATACCTTGATTTAAAGTTAGTGTTTTGGATTTGTTAGGATCTTAATTGGAATTGTAGCAAGGTTAGGAAGCCTTATGTTTTCTCTGCTTAACATCAATAAAGCATCCAACACTTTGTCAAAGACTCTTGTGATTGTTTCTAGCGAATGTCGAAATCTTCCGCAATATCCCTAAATTTAAAGTCACAACCAAGTAAACACAATAATATCCTAAGTTGTTCATCTACTTCAATATACCTAGTATCCTCATTTTTTACTCTAAGTCAAAAAACACGTGTTGCTCTATCTTAAATTCCTCGTAGATCACATCTATGTTTCCATATAAAATTTTCCAAACATGTCTTGGTCCCATGAGTTTGGTATTTCATATTGGCTCTAAGACAAGTATCACTTGTGATTGACCCATCACCATCTCAAAACCCAAATACTCCACGAAAGTTTCTTCATATGTATCAGTAGATGTATCCATAGTATAAGATATGCTTGAAAAATATACATACCCTATTAACATCACAAAAAAATAACATTCACCTAAACAAACAAACTACAAGACATCCATTATATTAATAAACAAAAAAGTTACTATTCAAATCTAATGTAATACGAGCACAAAATTAAAAATAACCACAATCTAGGTATGCATCCATACAATCCATAACACAAGTTAAAAGAAAAAAGAACACATATTCATGACAAGAAACTATTCCAAGTTGTTCATATCATCCAGAAAGCAAATAAAATCCACTTGAAAGAAGGGGGGGGGGATCCCCTCCCTGATATGGGGTTTGGGAGATATCAACCCTTCACCATGATGGGTCAAGCCTGATACATAAGACTGCCTTCATTAGCGTGGCCCTATCCATTGACATTGACTACAGTACCTCCATAGCCTTAGCAATGCTAAAGTCACGGATACTTGAATCAGCAAATTTTTTTAAATATTTGTCAAGCTTTGCCTTGCACATTTCTGAGAAGGACTAAAGTGCACTTGTGTGGCTGACCTTTATGTTTGTGCTCTTTCTCTTCCTTCTCTTTGTATTTGGAGTCTTTTTATGCATTTTAGTAGGAGGGACGAGTCCATTGGGTGTAGGAATTTGAGTGGTGGGGTCACCTAAATATCTACATCATCTAGTCAAAAATGATGTTAATGTCACATCTCCCTGAGCTTGATTCACCAATAGACTCATTAATATTATCTCTGCTCAAGTCCATTGTATCCGAATGCTGTAGTGCAATATTAACAATCACTCCTTCTTCACCGGCAGCATATATACCTCCAAAAATTTTACAAAGGTCGGGCCAATCAGGAAGGCCTTGCCTCTTAAACTTGGCCCAACTTTTGTTATGCTGTCATAAATATTGCACAAATAAGTGCATAAGGCTATGATCCATATTATATTGTTCCAAATAAAGCACTAAAAAGGAAAAGTTTCAAGAATATTATCTCGATATGAATTTACCATATCAACTCATCCTTAGCAATGGCAATTTGGGTGTAGGGTTCTACCCAAATCCAAAAGTTTCAAGTAATTTTTTGAAATTGGTGCTCTTGCCTTAGCTTGTTGAACTTGTTTCTTAATTGCTTCATTTTGTAACTCAACTTTGATTTCCTTCTAAATTTCTCCGCAATGTTCTTCTTCCACCCTAGTTTATTGAATGTGGTGGTGGTTCTATCTCCATTCTTTACCTCTTTGACCATGATTTCCACAAAGAGTTTGGTATGCTCTTTGCTCCAACTGACAGTTAGAGTGTGTGATGTTGACATTTTTGGAAAACTGTCAATTCATACAAATAATTATGATGATCATACCAGTTACTAATAATATAACAAAATACAACTACTAAGGTGCTGACAAATAATTTTCAGATTGAAATAATTAACGAAAGCATCTATGATAGTTAGCATTCCGATAATACAACTAAGCAGGACCTATTAAGTAGGAATAGAATTACATCACATAATACAAATACTCATATCATTACATATTTAATTAACCCTACTTCCTTTGCTAAGTACTCCATGCATTTCATTTCCTATCTAGTAGGACCATCACATAATACAAATACTCCTCTCATTACATGTTTAATTAACCCTACATCCTTTGTTAAGTACTCCATACATTTCATTTCCTTCTTCTTAGACTTCAACACTTCCTTAACAAGTGGGTCCTCTTGTATTGGTTCCATCCCACGTGAAGGAGTGGGTGTGGTTGCTTCTAAACTATATCTCTCCGGAATGATGCACATTCTTGGTACGACCTATCAGGATACTGCGCAAGAAAATTCATGGCTACAATGTATCAACTGATATTGCTGTTTTGCAGTGTTCAACTATTCAAGAGCCAGACACAATGTAATGCAAGTAAACGTACAGGGCTGGATATGAGATCTGTATAAGAAAGCCAAATTTAAGAGATTTAGAAAAACAATAAAAGCTCCAGTTCTACAAAGCCCAATCAGTTTGGAATTGACAGTTAGCAATGAAACACATTACAAAGACTAAACTTAAGAAATGAAATGTTTAGTTGCTGCACCAACTTTTGTGATTAAATTATACCACCTCATTTGGTTCTGGGTTAGAAGATCAAGTAGCACCTAATTAATGCCTGAGTTATAACTTAAAAGTTGGTAGATTTCTTCAGTTCAAAGTAAGTCTCAAAATCCAAGTGGCCATGAATTTTACTTAAGCGAATTTGCATTTAATAGATAAGATGGGCTTTGAGAAAATGGCTAATAAAGTAGAAAATTGAGTTCAACCTAAAGATTATACAAATCTGAAATTGGAGGTTATCATTGATATGCATATTTACAAAGCTTAAACAGAAAGACGACATGCCAGTTTGCACAGGCCACCCTCACACCCGCGGGGGGGCTGTAATGCTGTATCGTTCCTCAATTTCTCTCTTCAAACAAACACCAAAGTACATGTTTTTGGCCTGTAGGGCCATTAATGAACATATATACAAATCAGATTGTTATGTCATCAAATAGCTTGTATTTTCTAGATAGAACATAAAAAGATGTTAAACTGAGAAGGATTATAGGAAATCTAATCAACAACATAATGTAACTATGAATGGCAAATACTAAGGTCAAATATGCTTATATCCAAAAATACTGGGGGGTTGGTCACAGAATTATAGCTGCAAATACTAGGATCAAATATGAATTATTCCATCAAATAAAAAAAAATGTATGTCATTGTAGCATTTGACAAAATTTGACAAAGTTTCTAGACTGGATTGTAAACCTAAGTTTTCCTGATTTTTCTTAATACAAATGCTATCAGGTCCCAAAGAAGGATTTCCCTAGGGTATCTGTGAGCTTCCAAATTTAAACATAGCAAACAATTACTTGACATGGTGTTGACCTGAATTTCTTGAAAGAACAAAGACCAACATCAGTTTGAGTCCCTTGCCTAGTCTAATGTACTCAAACCTTGGACAACAATCAACTGGTTGGGAACTAACTAGAATGGCTTAGTTAGCTCCATAATCTAATGGAACTTGTGTTGAGTAACAACTTTCTTCAAAGTCCAATTTCTGTTTTTCTGGAGATATTGTCAATCTTGACAGATATGGAGCTGATGAGAACAATTCAAATAAAAGCCTTACTTAATTTCTAACACAATATATTAAATAATTTGAGAGACACTTTAGTCCTTTCACATTTGAAATTTGAATATATTTAATGGCAATTAACCGTGTTATTTTATTTGGGACCCACACGTAATATATTACATTAAGGAGATCTAACATTAGTTTATGGTTTACTAAAGAGATCCACACGTAAAACACTCTATTTTTTATTTTTTTTTTTTTTAAAGGGATTTTGACATTAATCCGTCCAAAATAATTTCAAGTTTCTGACAAAAAAAAATTACTACTTCTTGAAAATTTTATCATTTAATGAAGCAAAATCTTTTGCCGGAAAAAAAAAAGAAAAAGCAAAATCGAAATTGAAATAGAAATCATACCAAATCGAAATTCCAATTTGTTATGCGGCTTATGCCTTTGTCCCCGAGATTCGCATTCATTCATCTTTGGTCGTGTTAGCGTCGGAAAAATTTGAATGTTTGGAAACAAATCTACTCTCAGTAGACAGTAGCGTAGCAGAGCAAGCGCGGCAGAAATGGCTTCAGGGAAGAATGTACGAACGATCTCACAAGAAGCATTCGAGAGTTTGGTGAAAGAAAACATGGACGATCTCGGCATGGATCCAGATGAAGCCCTTCAAGACGCCATTGAAACCCTTACTCTTCAGGGCGTCGACCTTTCTGGTCACTCTTCCCTTCTCTTTTCCCCATCACAATCTTCCTGAATTTCATTTGTTAACATAATCCTAATCCCACATTGGATTTTCCTTATTTTCTATGTGATTGACACCACAGGTGTCGTTAAATGCATTCCTGGAGTTAGTAGCCTGAAAGACGATCCCGTGATCCAATCTTTGGATAGAGTGAAAGAAATTGATTCTAAGTTGAAGGATGAAGCTTATGAATCATCAAAAGTGGCTTCCAGTGGCGAAGATCTCGATGAGATTGCTAAGCATTTTGATAAACTTAGTGTTCTCTGCTCATCTTCGGAATCAGGAAATGCATCGGTTGCAGCAAGGAATGGCGGTGTGGAACTGGTTTGTTCAATATGTTCCAAAATCCGTGCTGGATGTGAGCGCCCTCTTGTTTCGGTACTGTCTGCAATGGCTTCGTTCCTCTACGGTATGGATAAGAGGCTGCGAAAATTCGTTTCTGTTTTTCAGAATCACAACATTTGAGATCTTTTATTTATTTATTTACTTCTTACTTTATACTTTGTTCCTCAATTTCTTGTTTGATATTTTGCTTTTGCAATTCCTGTTGTTAGAATTTAGAAATACGAGCAAAGGCCATTTTCATCTTGGCTGGTTGTATAAATAAACACAAAAACAAACTGCCATGTTCCAGTTATACCTAGGTAGGTAAGGATTTTTATAGTGGAAGAGTTCCAAAGTAGAATTTAGCCTGAGAAACAGAACTGGACAAAAGATATAACATAGACCATAGTATCATACTGAAAGATAAAACACTAATGCTCTTTTTTCTTTTAACCATTTTTCTTTCTAGATATTCTGAATTGAATTCCATATGCATAACTTTGACCTCTAAGTGATCCATTCAGAGTTATATGAGAAACCTTAAATTGTGTAGCATGCAATATCCTTGTATTTGATATATATGTCCATAAAATGAAACCAAATGCTGAACAGGAAATCAGGAATGACCATTCTCTTTTGCAAATTAATAAACTGCAAGAGGAAATACTTCATACATTTTTTCTTCTAGGACTGTTCTTAAGGATGCTGGGGACATTAAGATTGCCATCAGTGAGTTTCTATTGATAGACTACTTGAACTCTGTTAGCTATTTAATATTTTCGTTGTACAGATATTCAAACTACGGAAACATTTCGAAAGATGGGTGGACCCAAGATTGTGGTGGATATTATTGCTGATAATCGTCAAAATGTGGCTGTACTAGACAGTAGTTTTTCAGTTGTTGCTGCGGCTGCAACTGGTAATGAGCTCCTCAAGGAAGCATTTGTAGAGTTAAAAATTGATGAGCTGCTCATCCAAATCATGAAGACAGAGAATAGAAGCTGCATTGAAAGTTTATATGATGCTATTCGTGTCTTGTTGACACCTGATGATACCCGCGTTTTAGCTTCTCAAGTAAGTACACTAAGGTGCAGATGTAATGGTCATCCATGGGATTAAGTTAATCACTTCACAGTTCTTGTTTGTCCAACACCTCCTCTCTTTTCTCTTTAATCAATTTGCCTAAAGTACCAACTCACATTTGTAGCCAATTTTTATCCGGTTTTTTTTATGGTATAAATGGAAATTAAAGAGATCCTTAATCCCAGGAAGGCTTTTTTTTCTTCTTCTTCTTCCCTGTGTCTAAGATCTTCTAAATTCTTATTCATAAATTGAATGTGTTCTCATTAGTGGTTGCTTGTTGTTGGAACAAGCACCAAGAAATCACAAACAAAAACAGAAACTGAGATTTAATGTGGTTCACTCACCAACACAATATGCTTCATCCACAGGTGAAAAAGAAGAACTTTTACTATGTAGGAAGAAGATTACAATAGAGATCCCTCACCCAGTTGCCAAAACAGCATTACAAAACTCTCACCCAAAGCCCTAAGACAAGAATTCCAAATCTCACAGTGACCTCATAAGAGAACATTGTGTACACATTCATAGAATTTTAATAGGGTCATTCTGGTTGCCCACCAAAATATGTCAATGTGGGTCCGTCTTCGATGTCGGCACAAGAATTGGTCACACATAAGTCACAACACTTGTTTATCAACTCAGATGTTCATTTTGAGAGGTTCATGTTTTCTCTCAACCAACTGTTTAAGTCTTCTATAGAATTCATGGAAATTAAAGAGATCCTTAATCCCAAAAGGTTTTAGTCTCTCTAACCTTCTGAACTCTTATTCATAAATTGGATGTGTTTTCATTAGCGATTGCTTGTTTATTTTTTTTCTATAACAAGTTCAACAAATTGATGAGTGCTTGTGCTTGGACATTGATGTAAGCACTATGGTCCTAATCTTTTTGCTGGATCCTAGGGTTAATATAAGGAATTTCTTGACTTTAGTGCTCCTAAAATATTTTTTATACTGCCTGATTCAAGGACCATAGTTATGGCTTGTCATAATTGTTATTATTGTTTTTGTCAGATAATAATTTTCCTTTATTTTTATTAGTACTGTTTTAAATACTGTTGACAATTTTATTATAGTTGGCAGATGAAAAAGTTAAGATGATCACATAAACATTTAAACATACAAAAAAGGGTGGTTTATGAAATATTTTTCATAAACTTTAATTTGAATAAAAGGATCATGCAATACATTTCCTGTAATTATAAAGTTTAAAAAAAAAAAAATCAAGGGAAAAAATGAAAGATTTTTCCCATCCTTCCGAAAGGATTGGTGATATGATTCCTTTTCTATTGTTTCTAATGTGGAGTGACTTGATTTGCTTCTGCAAGTTGACTACTGTCTAGTGAATTCTTAGGTTTACATTTAATTTTACCCAATTATTGCCTTGAAGTGATGGAGAAACGTGTGCAAATTCCAGGTTTTTGGTTATGCTAGAAGATTTGCTGAGATTGGAATTGCTGCAGCTCTTGTTGATGCACTTCGTGAAGGAGTCAGCTCTCCTGGTCTAGTTTCAGCAAGTATAGCTCTGAAGGCTGTTTCTGTTAACGTATGTTTGGTTTGTCCTGAATACATCAAATCAATATACAGTTTAATGTCTCAAATATCCCCATTATGGGATCCGATTATTCCCTTCCATTTCCTTGCCAGTATTTGATGATGTTACCGAGTGAATTCAGACAATTTTATAGTTCATATCAATATTTTCTTAGTTGTTCAACCTCTGTTGTAATGGGTTTTTTTGTTACTTTTTCCTTTGACTCTTTCTGCAGGATGAAATATGCAGATCAATAGCTGATAATGGTGGCATCGATGCTATTCTCTGCTGTATTGATGACAGTGGTAAACAAAACAACAAAGTTGTTGCTAAAGCCATGTGCTCTTTGTTGTGTAAGGTTTGAAGCTGTAATTTGTTTTATACTTGATAAATTTCTGCAGTAGAACCATTGTTATCTGGAGTTGTCTTTCACTTAATGACACAAGCTGAGCTTTTAAACTGGTCTAATCTGGTTCGACTGTGATCAGTTGGCAGGAAGTGATGCTAACAAGACACTGATTGTCCAGAATAGGGGAATGGATAAGTTAATGAAGCTGTCATCAAGCTTTTCTGATGACCCGTCTGTCTTGCATGAGGTAAGTTGTTTCCTTTAGTGGCAACAAGTGCCGGCTCACAGTAACAGGTGTTGCTGTCACTCATCTTCTCAAAACTCAGCATTACTGTATATGCCTTTTTAGTTGGAATATGAGTTCCCTATTGACAACAGAACAGTAAACATCACTGTGCCCCCAACTTTATGAGCATGGGAATGGTTATTGTAGGCCTTATGTTTAATATATAATATATTGGCTTTCTAGGGTGTTCCTACATAAAACAAAATTCCCTCGAAACTTGCATTCCGATTCCCTGGGCCGAAGCCTCGCGTCGAGCCTGGTTCGCCGTGGCCGCTGGTTCATGAGAATCCCCCCCCCCCCGGCCTGTTTCCGTTTCCCCGTTTCCCTTTCCGCGGTTTCCTCGGGTGGTTCCTACTACACTTTCAAAGGGAGTTCGCATCGCCAAATGCTCTATTTGGTTGCCTTCTTTTTTGGAAGGATGGAATTAATCCAGGAAACAAAAAGTTTGTTGGAGACTGATCATTCCTAATTGATTACTATTCATAGGCATGTCTCTTCTTTTCAGTGTGAAGAATGTAGTTGGTTGGTTTATAATATCAATGTATTATGGTTGTTTTGGCTGTTCCTTGAACTAATCAGGAATCAGACAAGCCATCTAATTATGGAGGCAAGTGTTTGCTTGATGTGGTTTAGCCTGGTTTTACGATAACAAGAAGCCTCCCAGCTAAGTGGGGCTATATGGATCCTTGCCCTTCAATCAGATCTATTTGAGGTCATACTTGATATAGCTTGGTTTACAATAAACAAATAAATAAATTCAAACCGATGTTAAGACTGGTCATTTAGAAACATTATGTCATTTCTATCAGACTTTGTTCACGTGTTTTGACAATACCTCTCCAAGAGAATCCACTATGTGTATCTACATTGTTTCTGTGTTTATTTGCTTGTGCCGGTATCTACTTAATATTTGAAGCCATTTATTTTTCTCATAACCTTTTCTTGGCCCTTTGTTTTTCTTCAGATCATGTCAATTATCTGTGTTCTATCATTGAGGTCCCCAGGAAATGCAGCCAGTGCAATTGAGGCTGGAGCTGGAGACTTTGTGATTCAAGCCATGGAGAAGTTTCCAACTGCACATCAGATGCAGCGCCAGGCATGTTTTATGGTCCGCAATCTTGCAGTTAGGAACTCTGAAAACAGGCAAGTGTGAGGACCATTTCTCCTTTTTTGTTGTTGTTGTTGTTGTTGTTGCGCAATGGGTTGTGCTTTAATTTTGTTTTCTGCCCCACTTAATATTGAGGTTTCATATCCTCCTGAAATTAGCAGAACTTTTTCTTGAAGGAGCTTTTCCTAATTGTTTGATTTTCACAGTTAACTGATATTTTACTTCTTTTGGCCTTTGTCTTGTGGGAATTTGCAGACGAGTTTTGCTTAACAGTGGAATTGAGAGGATGATAAGAAAAGCCAAAGCAAGCCATGAAAGCTGCAAAGAGGCAGCTACAGATGCATTGAGAGATTTGGGGCTTGATAACTATAATTCATAGTTATTGAAACTTGCTTTCTGCTGTTATAGTTAGCCTTCAACTACAGGTAGTTGGGTTTTAACGGCTACTGTTGTCTCAGAAATGGAAACTCAGTGACTTCACTTTTCACAACCTATCATGGTACTGGTCTTCAAATTCCTAACGAAGAAGATTATTTCTCAAGCAAAGTTCCTGATATCGTCCAGACATGGTGACCTGGCGAGCTGTGGTTAAAATATGAAAAGTTCTCCTGGTGAACTTTTGCAAATGAAGTGGAGGCGCCTCTTTGTGAGATTTTGGGACTTCCTAGAAAATGTTCTAACAAACATTGTGCATTTATTCCTTGTAGTTCAAATTGTGTTTTTGGTCGAATATCCCAGAAAACTAAGCAATTAAGCTTGTTACCCTGAAAATGCATGCTGAATCTGATCCACTCCATAAATCCCAAGAGTTAAAGGAAGCCAAGTCATGTAAGGTGGCCAGCAGAGCTCCGTGCGTTACTGTTTTGACAGGGAAAGAAGAGTAGATGATCCAACTCAACTCTTCTGTGTGTTAGCTGCACCATTCCCAGATCAGAAGTTCCATAGTTGTTTAGCTCTCTAATTGTAGGTTGAAATAAAGTATATTTATGATTTATAGGGAGATCAGTCTTGGATCAGAGTTCAAGTAATCTAGATTGGATGTTCTTAGTTCTTACCACTAAATTTCAATGAAGATCAGCTCCATCAACAATTTTATCCTTGGCCGCTCTGCCAATACCAATGCGAGGTGGGGAGGAATTGATTCCTTGAGGAATGTCGAGTGAAAATTTTCACTCTGTTCCAGAGAGATAAATGCAACAGCAGATTTCTTAGCTAGAGCTGCTGCTAGATCTGAAACTTCACAAGTTAACTCCTTGGTCGCCTTTGATATTGAAGGAGTTAAAGTGGGATGCATATGGCCGTCCGAGGTTTCATCTCTAATTGACATGTAAAATTTTTTTTCTTCCAGATTTTGTTATGTACACATGGGTTTTACGTCTAAGTGGAACTAGTGAATTTGGATATGCCAGGGGAAAGCAGGGATATGAGTGCTTTAGCTCCCTTGAACTTATGTAATAAATTTTCTGTTGTATCTACTTTTCGCTCTTACTAATACAAATGACCTTTTAGCAGAAAAAAAAACATCTAAATCCACAAACCTTGGCTGGGCAACAACAAAGTGGATCTGGGTCCAATGCCAAAAATGGTTGATGGGAAGACTTTCAGTTGAAAACAGGAAACGACAGAACAACAACTGAATGCAGCTTCTCTCGAACAAGTGGACAAAACATTACGGCTAATGCATCAACCAGTTAAAACTATCAATCACTACGTAGATGCACTCACATTCAGAACATTAGCAGAGGTTTACTGATTGACCTGCAGAATGTGATGAGCCACAAGGCTATCAGACATTAACGAAAATAGCTAATCTGGAAACTGCGTTGGTTGAGCCTCCATGAAGCTGGTAGAAAGTTCAGTGGCAAGACAAAGTGACTAAATACAAGAACAGAACAAATAAACATTATAGATGAGGAACATTACTAAATCAGAAGTACATCAAAATGCAATGATGCTCACCAAAAAAAAAGAAAATGCAGTGAAGGGAAGAATCCAAAACTCCCAAGCATCTGCGCAAGCCAATATCAGTAGATTGGGGGCTGGGTGGGTGGTATTAAGGAATTTGGTTAAAGAAACTTTTCAAGACTAATTAAACTTGTTTCTTTAATGCCAACATGTCCAGATCTTTGACTGGTTCCACATGATTTTATCACATAGCAATCCAGTTCAGCCAATATCCTGAAAATTCAAATTGTAGAACCTAACGAACAAAAGTTGGCTGAATCTTGCACTGTTTACCAAGATAGCAACAATTGTGACTATTGAAGATAATCACAAGGAATTTGGTTAAGAAATTGTGCTTTTGAGACTAATTGAACTTTTCCATCTTTGAGAGGTTGGACATGATTTTATCACATAGCAATCCAGTTCAGCCAACAATCAAGTCCTCAAATTTAACTGTAGACCCTATCGAACAAAAATTGGTTGGATTCTGCACTGTTACTCTCTGTATGTGATCAGGGGATCTGGCAGTTTTCCTTCAGCCCAACTGTATCCTGGGACACAATGAGAAAAGGAAGAAATGTTAGCAGGACATAATGCATATCATTACATTGAAATACAAAGTTGAACTCATAAATCTGATGGCCATCAACATGTCAAACACAGAATGGTCTCCGTGTTAAATAGTTATTACCTAGGTGATCTCTACAGAAAAATGCCAAAAAGATGATTACTAACAACTCAAAAGGTAACATGCTAAAAAGATTGATAATTATTTGAAATAATGACATCCAAAACAGATGTGGATTTTTTATTTTATTTTTTTACTTTTTATTTCCTTCTAATTTTCATCAACCCAGTCACAAGGACCGGGGACGAAGGTGTGGAGGGATGGAAGCTCGAATCTGAGACCTCCTTGGTCTTATTGCTTTTATGTAGGAGGCTGGCACCACTGTGTCAAAAGTACAACCACAAAAACAGATGTGGATTTGGCAGACCCAAAGAAATCCAAAAACAGTTGTTGCCCCCACTAAATAAAAGATATGCATAACATAATCTTTGACATGAGAACTGATGCTTGAAGAAATGATACTTGGGTGTCATGTTGAAAGCCTCTCTCCTATCAAGAAACAATAAAAATCCTGATTACTAAAGAATAACCAACATACCATAGAGCCACAAGAACTCTATTGGAACATTTTGGAGTAGGCCTTCCTTTCCTGGTCACGTCTATCAGCAATCTGAAATGCATTTTTCAAAATTTCATAAGAAAGTGAGGAAACTATCCAATAAGAGATCAAAATGCCTAAAAATTGAAGCAATTAAGAACCTTCTTTTTTGCAGCAGCAAGCTCCTTTTTTATACCACCTGAAATATAGGAAATCATAAGGCAATGATAAAAATCAAGATCTGATTTTAGACAGGAATATCCAACAGGGAAGAGTGTATAAATACAGTCTTTTTCAATCAGCCTGTTAAACAACAAGGGTATGGCAACAGGTTTGATATCCCTTGACAGAACAGTCCAACATGGACTTAAAATTACATAGGCTGGACACAGGGTGTACAACACAGAATAATACGCCAAACAATGACTGATAGCCTCGCAAGTTCGACATCTTGCATCGCAACATCCAAGGTACTGCAGCTTTCTCACAGCTTCTTATATCAACAAGATTAAAAAAATTGTGTATCATAATAGAACTGCTCTATCAAATTAGTATCAAAGGATTAGTGCCATCTAATCTGCCAGATATGCGACCCATTCTAAAAAACCATTTTGCTTTTTTACATTACATTTGTAGCATCTGAGCTACGTGGTGGCACCAGATATTATACCTCTTGCAAAATTTTCAAATGATAAATCACCAAAGTGAATCCAGAAAGACAGATTCTCAAGACCAAGTTCATGTTGTCTCTTTGAACAGTTTGACAAGAGAAATTGCAAATGTAAATAATTTACTGACCATCATTTGGCTCCAAGTCTAGTGCCTTCTTGAAGCTCTCCACTGCACTATCAACATCATTAAGTGCCATATGTGCCTGAAAGTAAAACCATTATCTTAGACATTCCAACTACTTTCAATGGAAAAAAGTAGTCCAATATTCTTGCTTCCAATAATGTATTTGGCATTCGCACATGAACTCAAGCAACCCCAGGGAAGGACAAAATTCAACAAGTAAATGACATCTTTCGATGACATCACACAAACCAACCAAAGCCAATCAGTAGGTCAGGAATCATGCTAATCTTGAACTTATGTACAAGGTCCTAGTCATTCATTGCAAGACAAAGATCATGACTGGTTAACACCATGGGATCTCCAAGGTAACTCTATCTGAAGCTCAGGGTAATTCTTCCATATTTGATATTACAAAATAATGTCTTGTCACCTTTAATGTAATAGCACCACTAATAAGAGCAAGAACTCAAATACTAAAGCACACCAGCAAAAACCATTATTAGTGTTCCATGCTAACAGCTATAATAGTGGTTAAGCAATGAAAGTCACTAGAGCAAGCAAAACACATCTAAAACTGTAATGAATAGTCAAGCTATTTGTGAAAAAGTGCACAGTCATCATGGTGACAACATGAACCAAGGCAATTAAAGGTGAAAAAAAAAAAGATGAGACTAACAAGTTGCGAATCCAGGCAAAGCCGCCTGGACAGCTTGACAACTAAACTATGGTCTTCACCATTCCAAACCAAAGCAGATCAAAGTTTCACACCACACACAATCCCACAGGAAAAGCTATGGATGGGACAAGTTCAACATAAGATGCCAGTGCTGAATCAAAAAGAACAACACTCTAGGCTATAAAGCCTCATCCTAACAAAACCCTACAGCAAAGGGATTTAATAGAATCTTTGAATTAAGAAACATGAAAATACAGAATAGTAATGTTCAAAAAACAACACTTGCAATGATTAAAATAGCCAAAATGCCAGACAGGATATCTATAAGGTATGCACATACACCCCAAATCACTTTACGGATGCAAGACACCAACCTGCCCTTGGCGAAACAAAGCTTTCACATTATTCTCCCCATCACGCATCGCAAAGTCTGTGTCCAACAATGCTCCTTTTAAATCTCCTAATTTCAATTTACAAGCCTAAAGCAAGAAATATTTGCATATCAATCTGTTAGAGAAAGAAGGGCAATCACTAAAAAAAAAGCAGAGTAGAACCCATCAGCAACAAACTAATGAACCCAATTAAGGATGATACTAGGAAACAAGATAAACAGAATATCTACCTGAACGTAGCATGAAACAGATTAAAAATAGTTAAAATTTCCTTACCCCTAATGTTGGAGCTTGAAGTTAATGGTAAAGAATGCTAGATGTTACCCCTATGGCCCTATTATCATGTATTTTTCCTTCAATCACTAGGGTGGCCCTTAGCGCAATGGTCAGTGGACCATAGTTGTAGCTTGAGGCCTAGGCATCAGAACAGCCTCTCAGCAAAAATTGCTGGGTAAGGCTACATGGCAAAATTGCCACCCTCTGCGGACTTTACTTTTAAGCCTATGGCACCAGATTCAGCCATACTTATCCTCATCATTCATTTCCAGATTAGTATGTCTTCTCACGTGTACACATGTGCATGCAGGAAATTATTATATTAATATACCCATCAAGAAAATCAGAAATAACATTTTCGGTTGATAAGAAAAATTAACTTTCTTTTACCTTCGGCTCTCGCCTGCCGCCGCCCCCCCCCCAGAAAAAAAAAAAAAAAAAAAGGGAAGAAAGAAAAAAAGACATTCTGATATTTGATTGGCATTTACTTCTGTTACAGCTATTGGAATGCCAACAAAGTGCTCACCGTTGAAAATACCAAAACTACTCCATCCTATCCATCTCCTCACCTTCTCAGAATTTATGTTTATTCATCAGACCAATTTACTAATCTTTAAAGCAAACTGACTCCTCCACAAAAGCTAGTCTTGTAAGCAAAAAAGAACTTTGAAATGCTTGGGCTTTTAAATCCAAAGGCACATTCTTAGTGTGTCATGAAACCATGCCACATAGATGGAATGGAGTCTTGTCTTTGATAAAAATTTATACAAGACAAGTGAATATGCATAAAGCATCTCTTACTAATTCTTCTTAGCCAATTTCCTGGCTAGATAATCAGAGCTATATATAGATATCCCTATTTGTTGCATCTGAAACTGTGGGAAAATAGTCGTCAAAGCAATCCAAGGCAGTGGAGGGGTGCCAAAGCCTCCTAGGTGACTAAGCACCCTCGTATGTCACCAACATGCCAAGTTCTATTTTTTTTTTTATTTCCCCTCTTTCCTAACATTATTTAGTGTGCTACAATTCATATCATAAAAGATCAACATTAAGCCACACCTAATCATCAAACATAAACATTATGTTGCATCAACTCATCAAAAATCAATGTTATGTGAGGCTACCACCTCAACTCATCAATACTAAGCCAATAGAGCATGTGGGAGGACAGGGATCCATGGTGTTGACAGTATGAAGCTGAGATTTTCCTGATTTCTTGGGCCATCCTCTTTCCTTTAATCTCATTTCATTTTCCATTTCTCAGCTCTTAACCCATTTCTTCATATAATTTTTCACCTTCCTTACTTCCCTTTCTCTTTGTGAGAACCTGCGTCCTCCCTAATTTGTCTTGAAAGTATCTACTTAGCCGATCTCATTTGGCTGTAATGAGGGCAGTTGTTTTTCTTCTAGTGGAATCAAGCAATCAAAAAACAATATTAACCCACTAAGTTATCAAAAATCAACATAGAATCTGAAAACGACATAGATGAAGAAACAAGCTATGGAAGCTTGAATCAATGAAAGCATACATGTGGTTTATATTGTCCTTGAAACTAGTCATTGTCCTAATATACTTAGTCTCACATCTGGTAATCACTGTACTTAGAATATATGATCTTATCCCCACGTAGTTAAATTGCTTATCTTAGAGATATATTGTTCTCTAAGAAGTATAACTGATTTCATGATTTCATTTTTACAAGATTTTTTTTAATTATTTAAAGCACAAAACCAGCTTTCCAACTTGTCTAAGATTATTTAAATATATTTTATATTGAAGGAGTAAAATTCCACTCAAACCTCAGTGTGCACAAATAATGTCGAAATCACCACAAATGGAAGGTTGAAATTGCACTACAACTGAGGGAGGTTGAATCTTTATCCTCTTAGAAAATATAGTTTTTCTATTTTTTTTCCTATAGGATTTAAATAGGAGGATATTTTCTTGGTCATGAATATTTCCTTTAGTGAATGAACTAACAAATAAAAGTCAATGCTTGGCGGAATGAAAATCAGTGCAAGGCGTCTGGAATAAGGTGCAATCACCTAGGCCCCGACAAAGCCACCTACATATACCAAGGTACTCCCCAGATGATAGCTTGACAACTATGTATGCAAAAAAATTTTAAATATAATCTTATGTAGAACTATGAGTGAATTCATTATGGAGTAACTATATCCAACTCCTCAATTAATATACAAAGTATCCTTAAATATACATGATTTTCTAGGGACAAATCTGAAGACTGATTTAGAAACCAGTATTTTGTGAAGCAGCACGTTTGCAAGACGTTGAGTATACTACCAAGCATGGTGAGAGATCTCACGAGATATCTTGCTTTTTTGGCTTACCAAGACGAGATGGGAGTCGAGTTAATAGAAATAGAATATCTTGCCATGAGATCTCACCCCTAGATCTCACGAGATGGCGAAATCCCCCTTTTTCTGGTTGATCCAAGTGGTCTAGGGGGTTTTAAAACCCCCAATCTCGTACGAGAGAGGCATATCTAGTTCCTCTCTCACCTCTTTCGCTGCTATCTCTCGCCCATCTTGCCGGAAAGTTGAGTTTTAGCATGAATTTTTTGGGGATTCAGCTGGATTTCAACTTCCAAGCACCTTTAACACATCTACACCATCAAATTACCATCATTCAAGCCCATTTCAACTAGATCTTCAACAAAGGTAAAATTTTTCCCAAATTCAAGCCCATTTTTATGATTTGATCCCATATTCCCATCCCATGATTGTCTTGTACACTTGTGAACTTATGACTTATGGATTATGATTTATGACTTACTACTTACTAGAACTTCTAATGGTTGTAAAATTTTGAAGACATTTAAGTTCTTTGATGTATTTGATAGTTGACATACTAGCTTTTCATTTATATTCATTAAATGTTCTACATCACATATTGTCTAACCTTGCATTTCCTAATCCAGCAGCATTTCGGTTTCACACATAGGGTCGACTTGGAAGACATACTTAGGGTTATTTTCTCACAAATCCAAGGTCATCAGTGTATTCAAAAGGCCTTAACTAGGCTAAATACAAAGTTTCAACCTAATCGGGACCCTAAAACCCACCGAGATGGGCCACCGAGTTGACACAAAAAAAACACCACATCTCGACTGACATCTCAATTTTTCAAGGTGGCAAAAACTCTCTCGAAAGCAAGATCTTCTACCATTCTACCAAGACAAATCTAGAAGTATTCATAACTGTACTCAACTCAAAAATAAAGAATCTTACAGAACTGTTTGTGAATATCTGTGACTTCGTTTTCCTCAAATTTGAGCTCTTCTCTGCAACATGATATAGGTATACAAATCAAACTGGAGAAAAGAATGGTAACATAATACTCCAAATGGATACAAATATTATTAAAAAAAAAAATGCTTGACCTTCATCGATGTCCTCTTTCTCCCAACAGAAATATCCAAATAGCGCAAAGCCTTGCGGTACTTCCTAAGAGCCATCTTGTAGTCTTGCTTCTGTATACAACATTGAGGGTTACTAAAGGATGTCGACCCATAAAAGATGCTTACGAGTAGACACTAAATGATCAAATTGGCAACGGAAATTATGTCTTTGAAAAGAAGAATAACTCAAAAAGGGATTACTCACCACACAATGTCAGTCAAAAGCACAAATGAGTGGATAAAACATATTGAGAAATTTCCATAAAATACAAATTACCTTGAAGTGTTCATTTCCAAAAGTTTTGACAGCATTTACAGCCTTTATCCACCAATCGACCTCATTAGGCTTCTCATCAAGGTCAGCTGGCCATTCGGGGTAAGTGTCACCATCTTTAAAAAAATTAGTAATCCCATCATCTGCCCCTTCAGGAATCTCCCCACAATCAGCAATGATAACTTCATCAATGGGGGAATCACCTTCGGCAGTAGTAACATGCTCAACTGATCGAACCACTCCCATGCCTTTAACAACCTTTCCAAATACAACATGCTTCCCATCAAGATGGGGAGTACGAGTTGTAGTTATAAAGAACTGGGATCCATTGGCGTTTGGACCAGAGTTGGCCATCGATAACATCCCCTTTCTCTCATGTTTCAATTCAAAATTTTCATCTTCAAACTTCAAACCATAGATGGATTCCCCTCCAGTGCCATCCCCTGCAGATATATCTCCACCTTGTATCATAAAACTTTTAATAATCCGATGAAAACGGACGCCCTGAAAAAAAAAATGAAAAAAAGCTTCAACATGACACTGCACCAGCGTTCTTGATTCTTTCTGGTCCAATAAGGGACAATGTTCCATTGATTTCTTTGAGAAAGAACTATTCCAAGAACAAAAACTACTGATGGGCTTAACCCAATAACAATCCAAAAAACCAGTACTGTCCTAATTAAAACAAAAATCCCCTTCATTTCTGAAATTTAAAAGAACAAACCAAAAGAGTAAACCTTGAAAAGACTGTATAGAGAGAAAAACGAAATGAAGCAATACCTTGTAATGCAGAGGAACACCCGTGTTGGGACCAATGCCTTTCTCTCCCGTGCAGAGAGCTCTGAAATTTTCAGCAGTCTTGGGTACAACATCGCTATAAAGCTCGATGACGATTCTCCCTTCAAGCTCCCCTGCAATGCTAATGTCCAAGAAACAGCGTGGATTCACCATCTTCTTATCCTCTTCTTCTTCTCTACTTCCTCTACTTCTCCAGATCAATAATACCAACCAAAATCAAAGATATACCCTAAAGAAACGTAAGAAAACGTCAAAACCCTGTTTCTTGAACGAAAAAGAAAGAGTCTTGAAATTTCCCGCAGCAACCACTCCAATACTCAAATTTAAACCATGTCAGTTGGGTCGAGGGAGCTCTGTTCCCGAAGTGGGTGTGAGTGTGGGGTGTGCCGCTGTGGTTTCTATAGTATTTAGTCTTGGCTTTTTTTTAATGTCTATTATAGTCGTGAAAGTGCGACCAGCACGAGTTAATGCGCATGACCGTCAAGTCGAGATTTTGGACAGTCAAATCGAAAATCTCAGTCGAAATTGAATCTCAACCGTTTAATTTCATTGGTCGAGATAAAAATTTCGATCTGAAGGCGACTTGACAGTCCTACGTGGGACCCACACAAAGTCCAGTCACGAGACTGCTGGGCTTTGGTTCCCCTACTTTAATTTAAATTTCTTGTTTGTAAAAGAAAGATATTATAATTTATTGAGTTGGTTGTACTATGCGCACTGTGCTCATGTTTTCTATTGCATCAGATAAGAGTGCTAGATTGCGGCTTATGCGTTCATCGCCCGTAAATAAAGTAGTACTTTTTGTTTTTTTTGGGTTAGAAATAGACAAATTAGGTTGACACGTCCATCATAGAAAAGTCTAGAGTAGTTCAAATTTGTAACTGCTTGGAGTAATCAATGAAATCTTGTATCATCAAGAAAGGAAAGAAACCCAAGCAATCAGCAAAATTGTTTTGTTCAGTTGGAACAAGTTGTTATAAGCAAGGTTGTTTTATGACTTTTGTCAAACTTTCTAGTACCGAAAGGTGATAAATGGGTTATTCTATCAAATTAGACTTTTTGATGGGATATTTTTTAGGTATCTTGTGCTAAGCTGTGTCAATCAAAAAAGAATGGTAGCTTAGGGCTTCGTGATCTTTATTTTTCAAATTTCAACAGTGTTTTATTAGCCAAATAAGTTTGGAGATTATTTTAGAATTTTAATTTCTCGTGGGTCCAGAGTTATTAAATCAAAATATTTTCTTAATGATGATTTTCTTGATGCCAGGTGTTCGAGGGGATGCTTTTGGGGTTGACGGAGTTTATATGTTGGGAAAGAAGTTCTTAATAAATGTTTGATTTGAAGTGTCGGTAATAATCAACAACCAAATGTATTTTATAACCCTTAGATTCTTGATTTACCTTTGAATTGTATTTGGAGATATCCCCCTTCTGGCAATCCTTTATGAGTTAGCGAATTAATTCACGGACCTTTAAGATCATAGGACCATTCTAAATTGCAGCTTTGATTTTTAGCTTATGAGATTACTGCAATTCTTAATATACCTACTTTATTTGAGGCCTTGCATGATAGATAGATGTGAAAACATACTAGAATATGTATTTTTACCGTTAAATCTGCTTATTTTATGGAGTTAAATGGCTTTTTGGGATTCATCTCCTAGGGGAACCACATTTGCCACTTTATCTTATTGGACTACAATTTGGCAAGTTCATACGCTACCCAAGATTAAGATGTTTATCTGAAAAGTAGGCCATAGTGCTCTACCTACAAATTTAAATTTCAGTGATAAATTGTATAAATATATCCAATAAAAATTCAATTTTGGGGTTTATGTGTTTTTTAAACATAAAGTGGGGTGTCAATGCTTTAAGACCTCCATTTTGGGGTGTCAATGCAATTTATCAGAATCATTTGCATTTCAGTTGCTTAGATTTGGGTTTTCTTCGATTGCATATAAATGAACTAAAGTCTTGATTGGCGAGGAACCCTACTCAAACCGATAATCACATGAATTGAGAACATGCTTAGAATCAAAACTACTTCAACAGAGGTGGGTATCATTCTTTTATCCGAAAAAATGAATGACATTTTGGATTTCATTTTGTGTTCTATTGGAGGTTTTGATACGGCTTGATTCTATTAGAGGAAAAAAGGTGACTTTTTTTTTCCGGTAAAAAGACGGGGTTAAACAACCCAAAGGAACAAACAGAAAACTTACCTTAAACAAGACTCTCCATCCACCATGAGAATTCCTTCTAACCCTGGAGGATCGGAGAAGCCCATGGGTCTAAGGGACAAGTTGCACCCTAGACTCCATCGGCTTTGTTTGCTTCTCTACCAGATGACAAACCTCACCCTTCCATTGCCGAGGGTTTTTTTTCCTCATGAGGCGACAATACTCCCTTGTGCTGCCTCAGGGTCGGGGAGCACACCTCCTTGAATCGGTTCGACCGGTCGCAAACCCCAACTCCGCCAACCTGGCCTTCGATGATCGCTATTGTTCGCTTCAGGGTCGCCGGGAACTTCCTTGCAACCTCCCTTGAACATCCCCTCTTGATCCGCCCCCCCACCTCTTGTTCTTCTTTCTATTGAGAGCATCCACATTGCACTTTATCCGGTCACCTTGGGGTTTTCCACCTCCAAAACTTTTGATTCTTCTTGTTTGGCATTATGAGCACATTGACCGCGGCCACCGTTCTCACTAGTCCTCGATTAACTTCAACCCGGACTTGGTCGAACAACTCCTCTTCATGTATATCACTATTTCTCCAATTCCGAGAATAGGTGCACAGCGACCAGTGTCCAACTCCCCATCGATTTGGACATGGAACCACGATTAATGGAGAACCATTCTTCCAGCCACACTCGAACATAGTATGCTTTTCCTCGGCCACCACGCATCCATACCCCTTTGGGTGCAATCTCGCAAACATGGACAATTTTCGTGTCTGCTCATCAGCTACAATAGTCTGCTCCATTAGTTTCATTCTCATCTTGCGATGGTTATTCAATTCTGTTATTCACCTGAAGGAGCGAATATGATAGGGGACCCTCAGCCCCTCCGTCTTCCAATTCTCATCAGGTGCCTTGATTCACCCTACCCCTCCACGTTGTCATCGCCGAGCTACGGAGAGTTCCCACATTCGTCGGCTCCATGAAAGACATCTCTACCTCCCCCAAAAAGGAGGTCTACATCATCAATTTTTCCAAAACATCCATGGGAGGAGATTCATGATGCGATCTTTTCTCCACTCGCCATTTCCATCAATATATTGACTCACCGTCTCTTTCCTCATGCTTGGGTTAAGGTTACCATTTACAAGGGAACCCAATGTAACCCCCGGAATCAACCAAGCATCCCGCCAAACCGAATGGTCCGACCATCACTCAAAATAATGCGACGTTCTCTAACACTCTAGGAGCACCCCCATAATGCCTTCCAAAGAGGGGAATCAATGCACGAAGCCGAGAAATTAGCCTTTCGCCGACTAGAGCCATATTTCTCCTTAAGAATCGCTGCCCAAGGATTTTGCTAAGAACACCCCACACCAATTTCATTAAGAAGCATCTTGACTAGAGAGGCAACCCACCTCCTTGTGCTTGTGGCCCTAACTCTCCCACTTGACTAGATGCATTCGCTTTTATTCTCTATGTCACCCCAAACAAAGCACGTATCGACTTCTCAATCTCGACAAACACCCTTAGAAATAGGAGTAGATTGCATAGTGTAGTAGGGGATTGTCATGAGTCGGATCTAGCCGTAACTCTCCCCAGTGACAAAGAACTCACCTTCCACCCCCTCCGGTCTTTCACCTTAGAGACAATATAATTATAATCTCCCTTCTTTGGTTTACCATTCCAAATGGGAACACCCAAATACGCCCAATATCATTAGTCAAATGAAGCCAATCTTCTTAGAGATGGCCTTGGCTAAATGATCATCAACATTCCTAGAGCAATGAACTCGGTCTTCTCAACACTAACTTTCTCCCCGAGCACAACAAAACTTATTAAGGCACTCCATAATCACTTCCACTTGGGTTAGAGAGCCTCGCAAACAAACCCTCGTCCGCACTAGGTGGGAGACTCCCACACCTTTCGCCCAATTTTAATAGGCTTCCACTTTCCCTCGTCGATCTTGATGCTCGTCATCTCTCCATGCAAATACAATATGGTGAAGAGGGTCCCTTGCCAAGACCCGGCGGCTTGACTCTGCGCCTCCCCGTTCCACAACCCTCTGCTTGCCGTCGGTGCCCATATCCCTCAACAGGCTGGTTCCCCTCCACGGATTCTCGTTCCCACCTCAATCTTCTGGCCTTCTCCGGTCTTTTTTGGCCATGAGCCCTCTTCTCCTTCTTTCTCTGGTGTGAAACAACTCTTGGCATAATTATTTCTCCTGGTGTGTCTCCCGGAACAAAACTCCTGTTGGGCCCCACTTGCTGAACTCTTTGGTCTGTTGGTGATGTTTTCGTGAGAATCTTGCCGCATTCGAGAGTGGGCCCTGGGTCCCCTTTCGGCTTTCCCCTTGGGATTTTCCGGTCATGGAGGTGAAGTTTTGATATAGTGGGGTTTCAATTCCGGTACATCCCCAAGGGCTAGAGTTTATAAATTTACTAACTCTAAAATCCTTAGAAAATGTTACATTTACATATAATACCCTTGAGTTTTTAATACAAGTCTGATGACGTGGTTGAATCTCGACCGTCGGTTGTTGGCAGTAGCAGCTGCCACAAATTAAAATCCGTACTAGAGAATGTCTTAGAGTTATGTTTATTTTCTGATTATTGTTTGTTTGAACTTATTTTAATAGAGCAAAACAACATTTTTGATTCCCTGGCAAGGATGAGCAAGGGTATTGTCTTATACTGTTTGGTCGAATTCCGATCCTTATTTATTTTATTAATTAAAAAAATGTCAAGTGGGAAGTTTTGAAAGATTTGAATTGAGTGGTTCACTTTCTACCTTTAAAAGAAAAATAAGAATTTAGTTTGAATCCTTTGGGGGCCAAGGACAAAGCTCCTCCTATATTAATTATATAAAAAACACATTGAAGATGTAGTCGAAGATGTAGTCGTGGTGCACCCAAGCTGGTCGGATGAACCTCATTCAAAAAATAAAAGAAAAACAAAAAAGAAGAATTTGAGCGATTCATTGGGTCGATTCGGGATTGAATTGAGCGATTCCCCGATTTGATCCGCGAAACCCTGTATGTAGACAATGACCCGAGATCCAGCACACGATGGTCGTCGCTTGCAGATCCGAGTTCTGGTTCTTCGCTGTAATCCTGAATCCTGACTGCCATATTCATCGAACGAGTGTGTGTGTGAGGAAGTAGAAGCTCAAAATGGGAATTCCACGAGAACAACAAAATCTCTTCTGCTTGAAATGGCCATGGGAAATCCATCAAAACCCTAAAGCTACTACTTCTAACCCCTGCCAGTTCGAAGTTCCTTGGCTCTTCAAATCTCTGCAAAATCTTGGACACCTTGCTACCAATCTCTTCGATTCAGCTTTGAAAATCCCTGATACCTCGGCCAGAACCTTCAAACCCTTCCATTTCGATATCGGAATTAAACCTTTCCGTTTCATTCAAGAAGCCAATGGTAAGAGGAGACATATTTTGTCCCCGGAAGAACAAGGTGAAGCTGAACACCGTGCTCTAGCTTCAGCTCTGGCTAGCGGGAAAGAGGCTACAGTTATTGAGTTTTACTCTCCCAAATGTGGCCTTTGCAATTCTATTCTCAAGCTCGTCATGGAGATAGAGTCAAAGAACTCGGACTGGCTTAACATTGTCTTGGCGGATGCGGAGAACGAGAAATGGCTACCTGAGGTTTGTATTACTGCTCCCTGATTATAGCGCTATCTTTTTGAGTTCATGAAGCTCGAAACGAAAATTTCTGCTTTCTGCAAAGTTGTTTATCATTTACATTCTGGAATTAAACTTAGCGCTGTAGATGATATTGCTAGTTTTCATTTAGTCAGCGTTTTTTATGATACCATATTATGGATCAAGTGAAATATGCTGTCTAGAAGTTACAACGACAATTCGCTGGTCAGTATAGGTTTTATTATCCATGTATCGTGTCTCCAGAAAATATGTTGATGCGTTGGTTGGAGGAGAATGAGAGGAGAGAAAGAAAGAGGGTTGGGGTTGGAAGGAATGCTAAAGACATATTTTAGCAGACCTCTGGGTATCTGTTTGAGAAGTTTCATGTTTAATCAAGTATTGTTTTTGCATGTTACCTGGAGTTATAGCCATGTTAAGTGGATGAATGAACACTGTCATGTCTGCAACTGGAACATTGATTGAATCCTCCTGATTTGTAGTGAATCCCTAGTCAGTTTTGTTTACTTCGACAATGTATAGATGCACATCCTCATTTTAAAATGATTACTACAGTTCCACCTGATTGAGTGTATAAGGTTACTGGTACTAGTAACTAATTAATATTTGTTAATAATACATGATAACAAGAATTGGATAAGGTTTGGGATTTTTACAAGATTAAGTCATTTTAGTCCTTGCTGAAGTTTAAGTAATTTTTTTGAATGGTTGACATCTGGTAGATGTTTGGTAAAATTTAAGGAAATAAGAAAAATTAGAGATATATTTAAAATTTTCACCCAAAAAGGGATAAATTTAGAACTTCACAATGAAACTTTAGGGGGTGCTTATATAAGCATAAATAGATATGTATGATGATTAAATGTAAAAGGAACCACCGACAGTGGTATTCTGGTTTTGCAGACAGAAATGGTTACATTAATAGCTGGGCCAGAACCCAGAATCCAACTACATATGAAAAAATTCCTTCATAAGTTGGCTCAGTCTGATAAGTGAAGTATGCAGTATGTTATTGCTAAAACCTACAGAAAAAGGTGAATTCCAGCATGTTATTGCCAAACCATTAGACCTCAGTGATTTGGCATTTGACATGACCTGTCTTGGTACATTTGACATTGAGACAGAGATATTCGACTTTGTATGCTTGAACTTTTTAACATTCTTTTTAACAGGAATCTTCAATTCCATAGGCCAACTTTATTGGTCAAAGGTGCCTGAAGCACAATACAATCCACTAAGTTGTGATAAGAAAGACCATTTCCTAATCCACTAAATCTTTCTGAGTATAATTACCCTGGGAAATTCGACGTTCATTCCAGCTCACAATCATTTTCTTTGGTGATGTGGTTGTGGTTTGTGCATTACATGTAGATATGGTTGTGCAGGTTCATATTTGCATCAAATCACATTTTAAACTAGTATCTCTGCTTTGTGCTTAAACCACTTTCTTTAGCTGTGGCATGTGCATGATTGCATTCAAGCTTCCAAGTGGTTCTTCCAATGATTTCACTTCATAAATTAAAGAAGTTTCCAGTTGATTTTGATTTGGTTTAGATATGTTTCTTGCAGCTCCTCTACTATGACATCAGATACGTCCCTTGCTTTATACTGCTGGACAAATATGGTCGAGCATTAGCAAAAACTGGTGTCCCATCCAGCCGGCTTCATGTAATTGCAGGTCTTTCTCATCTTCTCAAAATGAAGCAGCCTCAGAAAAGTACTGCCTAAAATTCACCATCAGGTCCGGACTAAAATCAGGGTTCTAAAGTCCTTGTAAATTCATTACAGAAGTGTGATCTTGATCAAGGTAAGGCATTATAATTGTCCAGCTTGATGGTGTAAACAGTTCAAAAGACAGTTTGTGGACTTAAATTGTCAGGACTTTGATGGAGGTTAGCTTAGATGTTCTCTAAATCAGATAAAAAGGAAATTAACTCTTAGTCATTTTTGTATTTTAAACTTGAGGAGAAAATTGTCAAACTAGGCAACCCTTGGTGATGTTCTTATGCTTCCAGTTTCTGTTACCATTCACCATTTTGTCAAAGTAGGCTATCGTTCTACTGCCCTGTTGGAAGTAAATTGCTCAGTCACATTACTTGATTTGAATAGGATAAATAAAGTATCCTTTTAGTGTCCACTAGAAAATCTAATTGCTGTTTTTGGTATATTTTAAATTCTGTTTTTCCTCTCTGGATTTGTAGTTAATATTTGTGATAATCAAAGTTTAGTTTTAATTCTCATTCATGACATTTGAAGTTTACATTATTCTGTTGTTCTCTTTGCATTAATGTCTCTTCACTTCTGAACATGTGAGTGAAGAAAAACAGAGGTTTTGTTCAATATTCTTTTGGTGCAACAAAGATAAGGGTTGGGTTGCTCATTCTCAGAAATAAATTGGCAGGTAGTTTTGAATTCAGTTACTTGAGTTCACGGCCCAAAAAAAAAAAAAAAAGTACTTGATGAATATTTTGACTCCTTTTCATCTCTAGGGATCAAGATAGTTGGAGAATGGTTCTAAACATGGCTTTCTTTCTTCTGTTTTGTGTGTGTTTTCCCGGGGGTGGGCGGAGGGGAGTTGGTTGCTTAACATTCATGACGATTAACTCTGCAAGTTAAGAACTTGCCATTGGCAAATAATTGATTGATTTGGGTATGTTCTAATGAGGGATTTAAGCTTATCTCACTGGTTAAATTTCTAGTCTATGGTGTATGGATTAAGAAAAATGCTTTTAGGCTTGTAGATAATTCCGATGACAGCTGTGCCATTGGCCCATTATGCTAGATTGTCAGATTAGTTGAGGTTTATGAAATTCGTGCAAATTTTTAGAATTTTGAACCGTGAGTTTACTCACATTATATGATCTCAATGGTATGAAAGTCCGAAACTTTTTTTTTTGGGATATGGGCCCACATATATTTACCAGGTTCGCCACATTCGACTTCGAGGCTCGAGGTCATCTACCTTAGTGGGCCTTAAACGGTTTTCATCTGCTTTGGGGCCAGTGGGGTTGGGCTAATCAGTACCCATTAATGGGCCCATAGAGACCCTGGGCCGAATTTACACAATAACCTGTTCAAAA